>NC_089874.1:160622500-160922500 GCF_040182565.1 Anser cygnoides
TATGCACGTGGATTTAATTCTGTCAACAGTGATTTTTTGTGTGTGTGTCATCACCCTGAGATCCTTTGAAGACTCTTTAATTCTAAATAATCTGAATAATTCTGTGTCACCTCAAATTTTACCAGATCATTACCTCTCCCCCCGTATGAGTATTATAAACAGCGGATGAGTTAATCCGAGTCCACGTCAATTGTGAGAATTAATCACATTATTTCTGATTTGTTCTGTTTCCGATCTCTTTCTCATTATAAGTGATCAACCTTATCTCTTACATTGTAGCTTCTTCAATGTGGGTGTGAAAGAATTTTTGTGTGTGGAACTGTGGGAATCAAAGCACACTGTGCTGACCACTTGTCCTTGCCTATTTTTATTTGGCCTTTCAAAAAGCCTCAATAGATTAGTGCTGTGTGACATCTCTCTACAAAGACTCTCCCTGACATATTAATCTGTTTATCTAAAAACTATACCAAGTTTTCAAAACAGATACTCTAGTCTGAAAGCTCCCAGAAATTTCCCATGGCTTTATGCCCTTATTGCACTAGAGCTGCATTTCTCACTTGTCCCAGGCTCCCGTTCCACTTTAAATCCACCCCAAAATACCATAAGAGCTCCCTGTTCTCTCAGGTGTATTTTGGGCTCTGATTCTCTGGATCTGACCCTCTGTTCGGTCTTTCAAGAGTCCCTTTTCCTCTGTGCTTCACTTATCCAGCACTGCTGAGGACTCCTTTGAGACATTATCCTGCTGGATTGTCATTTAAAGTTTGCAACGCTGAAATTATGCCAGCCAGGCTGAGAAAGACTCACAAAAGGAGAACAGAGAGAGACAGAATAAGAGCAATGCAGAGGATGACAAAAACCCCAGATAACAAATAGCATATGGAATTGCACACTTGCGTTGAAATAAAAACAGATAAATAGGCAAGGATTCATTTTCAGTAAAGCTTCGGGAATGTGATCTCCAGTTCTGCAGGCCATTTTGCTTACACTTGCATCTGGTCACAGCCATCTAAAAAGATACACGGTTTGGCTCATCTGAATCTTGCCTTAAAACATCTGACGTATTTTATAACATCAAGCTGAGTATATTTGTTTGCTGGGCAGGAGCCTCTACTGAAGTCTAACAAATTGAGTTATTGGGACTGACTGGGTCAGTGAGATATTCCCATTGCCTTGGTGCTATAAATGATAACATAACAAGAATTTCATTAGGGCATCATGATAATCAATGTGGGACTCATCCTTTCAAAGGAAAGTCACTGAGAATTAAGATCCGCATTCCTTCATTCCTAACAACATATGCTTTCCTTTCCCAAATGTTTTAATTTGAATTTTCATGAGTACAGGGCTACTATCTACTGCTGAAGGTATAGTACTGTAAATAAAGGGTACAAAAATGTGTATTATTATCTTCCTGACTATTCAAAATTCTGCATGTCTGTTTTGTGTGCATGGCTAAACAGACTTTAGTGTGTCTTGATATTTCCTACTATTTGAAATTTTGGCTAACAATAAAGGTAATGCACATTTTCAGAGATAAAAAGGGTCTTCAGCGGAATCATACTTTCTGAAGAGGTTTTCTTATTCTTGCCCTATCAGGAGACAAGTTTATTTGTGTAAGGCATGTATAAGAATGATCATGAACTCACAAAGCAAGTTTATTTGATTAAGGCAGGTGTAAGAATGACTACAAACTTGAAAAGGACTTCTGAACTCGAACACATTATAATCACCTGCACCTTCAACTCTTCGCTATTTTAATATTTCTACTAGCTCCATGGGACTGTTGCTGAAATGGAAAAATACATGATCAATCTTCCAAATCTGTTGGGTTTGCAGTAGCATTCAGTTATTATTTGAAAATATGAAAATAAACTCATTTTTACTTTGGGATCAACAGTACGCAAACAAAGCTGGTATGAAAGTACATGGACAGAAAAATTATTTTGAAGTCTGAAGTTAAGTAATTATGATACCTGAAAGCTCACATCTTTTGGTACAAATCTAAGTCAAAAAATAGAATTAATCTTCCATGCGTGAATATTGTACTAACAAAAGAAAAACTGTATTTAATATTATACTGTTTCTATGGCATGTCTGTAAATCTCACATAACCACTGTATAGTTATAAATGCAGTCTGTCTTGCTAATCTTCTGCCAGAGACAACCGCACCATCCATCCTATTCATTTAACAACTGCCATTAATTCACTTCTACCATTTCGCACACCATGTATAACCCTTCCCCAACTTTCAGGCTGGCTTATAATGAAGCTCTCCTTCCAAACATCTCCAGCCCGCCCACCACTAAGTGAGATGTGAAATTAAGAACACTTTGGGGAGGGTTTGTTCAGCTCGTATGCTCTGCAGCCCCGTCTTTTTTTTTCTTTTTTTTTTCATGGGATGTTAGATTCATGGTAATTAGAGCTGAGGAAAAGTTTCTGCTGCAATTTAGTGTTTGCAGGAACCTTTTCAAGCCATTTTCCTGATTTGAAGTCAGGAAGTAGTAAGTTTTACAAAAGGAAGAAAAGGAAGTCTTGCTGAAAAGGTAGTTTGGGTGTTTCTCTAATTCCTTGGTGAACCAACCTAGCTAAATTCCATTACATCATCATACACTGTTCTGTCATCTTACCCCACCAAACTGGAATCAATACTACTTAGGACAACATTTCATTAGAATTTTATGCTCCTAATTATAATATATACTGCAGCTATTGGACTGTCTGTTCTTTGCTTGTCGATTCAAGTGCCCTTGCCAAGGTAACCTGTAAACTGCATTATATAGGATTTATTACATCATTTCCTTTGTGAATATAAGGTGATTATCACCTTCATTACTAGTCATAGATGTATGCACTATTGTATTTTAAACGTATTAGTGCCTTCCACGTGGTACAGAGTAATTTACAATTACAATCACTTCCCCTTAATCGTTATACTACAGTCCATTAGCAAATTGCATTTCCTAAGGCCTAGAAACTTTTTTTTTTTTTTAAATCATCCTTGAAACATAAGGCCTTGGCTTCTTAAAAGTTGCTTGCTGCTTCACTTCTACACCAACCCCCAAATGGTTTTCCCCAGCCTATCACCCTTGAAAACGCTCAAGGTTCTAACCCAGCAATACCCACATGCTTATGCTTAATAACACTAAAATACTAGAAAAACTTAACTGGACCTGGGATGACATTGAAAAATACCAAGATTACATCGATTTGTCCCTTATACTACTCTTTCAAATTGAAATATTTGATTCTGTACAGAGAACATTTCCACTCCCACACCTCTGCAAAGAACCTTTGAAACCAGAGAGAAATGGGAGAGAAGCTGATATTTCAAGCTCTCAGGTATTTTCTTCAGTGATTTAAAAAGTAATGCTATCAGTTAATCCTCACTGTCACCCAAGTGACATGATCTGTAGACAGTCACTATGCTAAAATACAAACCCCTTCTTGGTGGAACAGAGAACACATTTAGAGAAATAAAGGAGAATATTTCACTTTCTGTGTGATATTTGTTCTACTTTAACTTCATCTTCAACCTTCTCAGTGCATGTGCACTGCCTACTATTCAATTTATCAGGCCAGATTTGAATCATCAGAGATTTTATGTTACTCAGGGGCTTGGATCATATCAGGGAAGTTAAAAGAATAATAATTTTAAAAATCTGAATGAAAATCGATGTAGATAAGTAGAATCTAATCATATGCCCTTAAATTTGGTTGGATAATCCCAGGAAAATGTAGTGGGATATTTTAATGACTAACAGTTTGACAACTCAATATGCAACAGCTATGTTTTCTGAGAACATTCAGCTGATATTTTTTTAGAAGTAAAAGGACGGTATTTCAAATCAAAAACATTACTCCTTCATCCTTTCTCCCTAAGGCTTTCTATCCAACAAGAGCAAGAAACAAAAAATAAGGTCTCCTAATCTGAGAAAGCACTGAGCAACTCCACATTGTAAACCCAACTGCACGCTAAGAAACTGTCCTCTGAAGCCTTCTATATGACAGCAAATGGATCTTCACTCATGAGGATGGCTTGGAAGTGATGGAAGAGCTGAACAAGCTGTGAATTTTGTATTCAGACCCATGTTTCTCCATCAGAATGGTTCTGATGAGTGAAGTTGAACAAATGAGCCCTGAACAGATATTCTCCTTCACTTATCTACCAGCTGCAGTCTCCACTTAGCTCAACAGCAGAGTTTCTAATCTCTGTTTCACCAGCATTAACGTCGAGGAATAAAGGGATGCTCAGTCAAGATTGCAAGGCAGACTCTTCCTTTCTTTCCCTTTGACATTTATGGATTTAATCCTTTGCAATCTGTGTGTTTTACTGCCCACTGCCGGCTGATTTAACCCCTTGCTGGTCTCGTTCAGCTCCTTTTCGGAAACAGGACTGGAAAACAGCTAGAGAAAATAACAGAGTTAGAGCCTTTTTGAACACAGAACCTAATTCATGGCTGTCTAATGATCTGTAACAAGCATATGAAAGGGAAAGGAGAAGTAATATATACAGGAGAACCCGCATTTGGACCAATGCATTAATTTATTCACCTTTATAGGAACTGAATCTGCAAACCCTTATCAGCTGGAAAATCCCTTGGAAAGGAATCCATCCTTTGGATGGATTTACAGATGGTAGTTGTATATCCACTTTCAGACTCCAGTTTGCAAAATAAAACAACACAAGGGCTTTGAGGGTTAGGTCAAATTTCTTCACGCTGAGGAGCATGGAAGCGCTGAGAGCAAGGGTACAGTCATCCGTGTAAACCCTTTACAGAATGATCTACATTATCTCTAAATCGGATCAAGTATCGCAGCCCAGGATTGTAATATAGCACTGTTCATGGTCAGGCCAAGCTGAGCTCCCACTGCATGGTGGAAGAACCCCATTTGTAAGACGTCTCCACTGCCTTAACCCCATATTCTATCCCTTAGTTCACTCTACCTCTGCTCTACCTCCCCACCTTAAACTAATTTGTCTTAATCACAAGTACATGCTGTATCCCAGAGGGAAATCATATAATTCTCTGAGCAATTGCATTATTGTTTATCTCAACTGGAAATGGATTAGTTGATAAACCTTTCATGAGTACAGCTACCCTGCGATTAACAGTCATGTGAAAATGGAAGAAGAAGTGGTATCATTTCTCTGAGTGCCTTTGCATTTCACTGGTAAAAGTAAACCTCATTCCTCTTAAGTATCACTGTAAGGAAAATAAGTTAGATGCTACTCTGCCTCCTATACAATGTACTACATATTTTGTCTGAGTACCTATGACAGAAAGTACTATTATTAACGATATGTGAATCAGAAAAAAATAGCTGCATTGTCATATACCAGGCATGATCTGGTCTGTATTGAACAACAAAACTTTCAACTGACAGGCAGAAATGTCAGTTCATTTTGTAGGAGTGATTTTCCTTTCTTTTTCCAATGGAGATTTTCTTTCTTTAGATTTCACTGCAACATGATCCTAAACTCACTGTAATACGGCCTACAGAAGAAGTAACTGTTCTTCATGTAGCAATGGAAAGTAAAAATGTTAAAGGACCGTTAATCTTTATGCTTTGGTCAAATTTTAATTAAGAAGACTATTTTTATTTTCTCTATTTTAAATCATTGCCTTTAGTATTTAAATAGCAAGGAGGGAAGAGGGGAAGGAGGGAGCGAGGGAGGGAGAAAAACCCTGTTGTTTCTCTGTCCAGATAGTCCTCTAACTTTGTATGAAAAAAGAGAAATACCAATTAAATTTGTAATGGTAGGGGAGATAAAAGCCACTATAGAATGTATGATAATCAAAGTGGCAACTTGTTTAGAATATTTAGAATACACAGGTGACCACACAACAAATGATTGTTTGAGATCCCAAAGGTGTAAGAGATAAGATATTAACAAGATACTAACAAGAATTCATTCTTTTGCATTCCAAAAAAACAGCATTGAGATCTCACTAAATCTGAAGTAAGTCAGAGATTGGCATCATTTTTTCACAAAAGTATTAGAAAAGTACTGCTGAGTTTTCCTGACCAAACATATATATAAAAGAAAAAAGGGTGACAGCTGTCAGCATCTGTTAAAAGTAGAAATCCTGGCAATCAAATATAATCAAAATTGATCTTTCTGCTTAACATTCACAGACCTAAATCCACAGCTTCTTCCATGGGAGAAGGCAGGTCTGTGCTGACAACTGTGTTTGACGAAACAGCAAGAATCAAAAGAAAACACCAGATAATGTATGTGGACAAATGCTGAATACTTAGCAACACAGGACCAAGGAATTATTTCTTAACAGAAGCAGTGCAACCCTCTTTGCTTTGCTGCTGTAAAGCTGGACTAAACACAGTAAAAACAACCTTATACTTAGGAGGACAATGGAACAGATCTTTTTTTTTTCTTCACCACTGTTGTTTTTTCAAAACAAGGTTGTGTAAATATAGCTTGCAAGTAATGTAACATCTAGTACAGTGCATACATCTTCTATGGAAATACATTTTTAAGAAATAGAACACAACAGAGTAAGATTATAAAAGTATTTAAGTTTACATGGTTATCTCTATTTTTTAGTAAAACCAAAAATAAAAAAATGGGATATTTGGGAAACACACAAAAGGCTTTGTCCTCATCCCTTACCAAATCAAAATTTTATCCCTTTAGAGTTTTATTTTCCATGCCTACATTCCTATTACTTTGATAACCCTGTTTAAGAGATTCATTCTTTACAGTACTAAAAATTAATGACTGCATTTAAAAGCATTCCTGGCTTCAACAGATAAATAACTGAGAAGTGTATTCTCCCAGTATTCATGCTGGTGTGACTCTAACTCTGAAATTACTAATGAAATCCTCTCTCTTTGAAGCTACGCAAAATATCCCAATTCCAAATGTTCATGAAGAAAGCAAAATATGAGATACTTAGAAGTTGTGGAAGTTGTAGCGTTATCTGAAGGAGACGACCGACTTCTGAGGAGTTACTGGAGAGGAAAAGGCGATTACAGCAAATCTTAGCTCTTTGAGCCAACACATGTTGCTGGGCAAGAGGAAAGAAGTAGAATCATTTTTGTGCATTCATGAATTTATTTAGATTACGCAGGCTGAAGGGCATTGAAAATGCTGTCCAGGTTTCCTGTTGGCAGGCAGAATCATCCCAACACAATTAACTCCAAAATCCATTTAATAAAGCCACAAATCATGCTTAAAAACAGCAATAGGTTTCCCAGACACCTGTGGAGCCAAATTCAAAGCACAAAAGCCAAGACAGCTAAGGGAATTTGGTAAAGGATTTTCATGTCACTTGTTACCTCCTCGCTAATGAAAGCTACAAACTTGATCATACCATGCTGTTTGAGGATATTTGGCTTTTCTAGGTGACTATATATGTCCCATTTTTTTCTCCCTAGTCATTGGGATAGGGAATCACAGGCTGGTTGAGTTTGGAAGGGACCCTGGGAAGTCATCAGATGAGGCCCTCCATAGACAGATAGAAGCAGCCTCGCATTTGCAAGTCCTAGTCCTATGGAGGAATTCAACCACACCGATACCTGTTGGAGGGTCAGCATAGCAGGGCATATGTAAACCAGGAGGTTCCTGAAACTCAAGGGAGCCTTGGTTGCAGTGACCATGAAATGGTGCAGTTTTGTATCCAGAAGGCAGTGAGGAGGGAACACAGCAAGCTCACTACCCTGTACTTCGGGAGAACCTCTTCAGGTGTTGCCCTCTTCAGGGATCTGCTTGGTAGAGTACCATGGGACTAAACCCTGGAGGGAAGAGGGTCCCAAGAATGCTGGTTAATATTCAAGGATCACCTCCTCCAAGCTCAGGAGTGATGCATCCCAACATAGACCCCAAAGTCAGGCAAAAACACCAGAAGGCCTGCATGGATGAATAAGAAACTCCTGGACAAACTCAAGTAGAAAAAGGAAGGCCTACAGAGAGTGGAAGCAAGGACGGATAGATTGGGAGGGATACAGAGACATTGCCCAAGCAGCCAGGGATCAGGTTAGGAGAGCCAAAGCCCTATTAGAATGAAATTTGGCCAGGGACATTAAGAGTAACAAAAAAAGAAGAGGTTTCTATAGGTACATCAGTGATAAAAGGAGGACTAGGAAAATTGTGGGCCCTCTCTGGAAAGAAACAGAACAGGTTACCTGGGTTAAGGAGAAGGATGAATGAATTCTTGACAACCTCCTGCTCAAGCTGGGCCACCTACAGCAGGGTGCCCAGGACCGTGTCCAAGCAGCGTTTGAAGATCTGCCAGGAGGGAGACTCCACAGCCTCTCTGGGCAACCTGTGCCAATGCTCCGTCACCCACACGGTAAAGAAATGTTTCTTGATGTTTAGATGGAACCTCTTGTGTTCCAATTTGTGCCCATTGCCTTCTGTCCTAGCACTGCACACCACTGAAAAGAGCCTGGCTCCATCCTCATTGCACCCTCTCTTCAGGTATTTATGGACATTGTTAAGATTTCCCCTGACCCTTTCTTTCTTCAGTCTGAACAGCAGCAGCTTTCTCAGCTCTTCCTCATAGGAGAGATGTTCCTGTCCCCTAAGCATCTTCATGGCCCTCCGCTGGACTCCCTCCAGTATGTCCATGTCTCTACTGTACCGTTGCAAAAACCAGTAGACAGCCAAAGTGTACAACCATATGAGAACACCAAGTTGTGTGGGATGCATGTGCTGGATGTAAAATCAAAGTGGACAACAATTACCCTAGAGTCAGCAGGACAGGTAGTTTATGGACATGGATCATTGCCAATCCATAAAGCCAATATGTATTCATGATCTTCGGAACCTCCAGTGGTATATATACAGTTAATATTTAGCAGTTTAGGAAAATACATTTGACTAAAAATACTGTATCTTTTTGCACTGATAGAGGAAAATAACATTTTATTTGAGATTTTTCTTACAGATACCCCATTAATATCATATAAACTTTGATAAGTTTGAAACTATCACTTTGTGGCCATGATTTTCAGAGATTCGTTATTGTGCATGAGCTCTCCCCACAAATCTCATATAAACTGATAAAAGTTTGCTTTTAACTCGAATAATGTGGCCTATACTCAAAATTACATTGCTTCTGGTTTTAAGTACTGACTGCATTAGCACACAGGAGACAGCAAGTCTAGCTGCTGGATAAGGAACTCAGTCATTTGATGAAGTTTGTTAAACTATTTACCCATCACTAATAATGCGATTTATTATGCTATTATGGTTATTATTATCTGTACTTACGTTACTCCTAGAAGTCTGAATCATCGACATTACATCCACTGAGCTGGCCTCTACCTGAAAACAAGATATTTTCTTCCACTACGTTCCCCAAGCCCTCTGGGACCACAGGTACTGACTGCAGAGTGACACCGTAGACTTTCTCAATTAGTGGAATTTTCCCTAGCACAATTTTGGCCTGGGCCAGCTAGCACAGCCTAGAAGAAATCTTAGCTATGGCTGGAAGCTAGCAAGGGCAATGCACCACTCCTCATATTGATGTAGAAACCCCGTGCTAGTTGAGCCATGACATTGTTTGCCAGTATGGATGCCATAGAAGAGCTTTGCTCTTCCCATGCTGGGAGACACAAACAGGTGAATACGTGCAAGACAAACAGACCTGTTTATATTACTGACTTCACTGCATAGCCATGTATTGGATTCTGTGGATGGCAGATGTGGTCTGTGATGTTCCTCAAGAAAAGCAACACTGGCTTAGCCAAAATATTATTCCTAATAGTAGTATTAATGGTAAACAAAGAAATAAATGTGCGTTTGCATTGAGAGTAGTATCCCCACTACCCTTCATTTCTCCTTTTCCTTACATTAACTTAAAGCCCTGATGCAAGCTGGGACAGCTGAGCAGGGCTCAGATGAATTCACCTGAGCTGATGCAGGGCACTCATTTTGCAAGCTGGCTGATCATAGTGAGCCCATTGTGGATGGCACCTCAAGAGCTCCAGGGATACTTCAAAGGAAATGCATTCAGAAAGGGGAGGAGGATGGGAAGGAATTTGCATTTTAAATGTGACACTTCCATGAATGAATAATAAGGGATTTGTAAGGCTGGCCACCAAGAATTAGATGGAAAAAAAAAAAAAAAGAAAAAAAAAACCCTCTTCGTTGGAGCTACAGCTAATTCTTTAGGCCTGTTTTCCAGTGATATTAACACATGGTTTCTGGCCGCAGAGGTTTAGTGAACCGAACGATAAGAGGTACATCAGTTAAAAAAAAAAACAACAAACTACTCTAGGAAAGGTGGAGCCAAGCAAGTAACTTAGAAACTGTCAAAGTTGTGACATGGGAGGTCTATACCCAGGTTTTCTTAGGAATGAACTGCTTGGGTTAGTATTGTGAGAATTGGGCTGTCTCAATAAACAGGATGCAGTTTTCATAATATCTTTTTTTTTTTTTTTTCCCCTCTAAAATTTCAATACTTGGTGAACATCAGATTAGGATATTAGAAACTCAGCATGATCTGCTACGTGCTTGGGCCTTACGACATTCTGAGAGGAATGGGAGAATAGCGTAGTACATGCATGGAGGAGTTGTGCATCCTTCATTAGTACTGGCCTTATTATTGTAAGCCGTTTAATGACCTACTGGAGTCAGGACCCCTTGCCATATGCCATTCACAGTCCTTCAAATAGTCACCTGTCTTCCAGCAAGTCTTATGCCACCGCATGTACTGAGATACTGCAGTGGTGAGCACAGCACAGGAACCAAAGCAGAAATGAAAAAAAAAGAACTTGTTCAATTGAGTCTCATATATGAGACTCAGGCAACTCCTGAAACTACATTCTATTTGAAAGAGAAAAGATTCATTCTCTCCTGTCATCACGGTAAATAATAAAAGATGGATTAAATCACATCTAACAAAGTGTGACTAGGTGCAGGAAATTCAACTAAAAAGGATGGAAGTTGTGCAGAGACTACAGAAGAGCTGACCACCTAGGAGTAAATCAGGAGGAGATGTGGTTCTGTGCTTAGCCCTGGTGCAGTGTTTTGCCGTGATGGTGGGAAAATCACTTGAACTCCGTGCTGCTGTTCATTCAGTCACTAAAGCCGAGATAATAGCATGCACTTCCAAAGGCATTTAGAGATCCCCAGATATTAAATTGTGCTACAGAGGTAGAAAGGATGCTACTCCTCTTGATTATTATTATTACACACACACACACAAAAGGAAATATGAATGTTTTCTCCTCTGTAGATTCCAGTATCATTTAGAAAGGAAAATAGAAAGCTATTTCTGGAATCTTGGAAGATACAAAATAAATAGCATAACTGGTATCTCACATGAACATCAGCATTATTTGGAAATATGGATGATTACAAAAAACAAACAACAAATTATCAGAACACAAAATATTCTTCCTGTATCTGAAAACGAGTTATATGTGATGTCAATTGAGCTACATTTTCATGGTAAATTTCAAAGATAGATGTCTGAAGCATAAGTAAGAATTTATTTTTAGACAACTTTTTATAAATTTTGACATATTTTTATCTTTCTATGTAAGAGAGAAAAAGAAAACCTTTTCCTTATAGAAGTAGTATTTGCTTCCTGGGAGGCTGAACTCCTGTCCAGAATGTTTCTAGCTGTGAATCACAGAGCAGTGAAAAAGGCAGCAATTCTTGTTTTAAGTAGAATTCTTGAATATGGAGCTGGATTGTTTAAAATATTCATGCACTTAGTTAAAATATCTTGAAGGCAGCTTAGTATATACAGATATATTTTTTCTACTCTCCAGTGTTTTAGCAAAACCATAAATAAATAAATAAATAAATAAATATTGAACCCGAAGCACTGTAATAGTTCGGACTAAATGTACAACAAATCCGAAATTCACACCAGCATTTTACAAGTATTTAAGTGCTGAACTGAAGTAATTATTAATTATGTTTAACATGCTATCCTGACTATAACACTAGGACTATAACCTAGGAAAACCTATAACTATATAACCTACAGTTACTATATATAGTTAACCTATAACCTATAGTTATTTTCCTATAACTATAGGAAAATAACCAATAGTTTACAAATATCAATAAACTATACGGCAGTCCTTTTTGCTAGATTTGATGCATTTGGGAAGTATTTTGGTCTGAGAAGGACATCTCTGTATTAGAACTGCGTACATTATAGCAGTGGTTCCCACTGCTGTGCTTAGGGAAATGGGGTCAAAAACTGGGAACAGGGGCAAGAAGTCAGCCTCAGGCTCTCTGGCAAGATATAGAATCATAGAATCATTAATGTTGGAAAAGACCTTCAAGATCATCTGGTCCAACCACCACCCTACTACCAATGTCACCCACTAAGCCAGGTCCCTAAGTGCCAGGTCCAACCTTTAATATCAAACTTTCTCCAGCCTATACCCATCGTCATTCTTTTTCCACTCTCTATTTTGTCCTTATTTTAGAAGTGGGCTCTTCCAGAAAGCCTGCACTGGAGTTCTGGTGTCTTTATACATTTAATCATCCTCACTCCCTGCTTAGGTCAGCTAGTGGCAGTAAACACAATAAGCTGAGTTAAGCCCCACAATCCAGGTGAATCTTTGTTTAGATCTTGCAATGCTCTCATTTACTTCTCTAAATCTTTCATGTGCTTTTTTCTTCATCTGTTTTCCTGAACTTCCATAAATGCCTCCCATCAAAACTGGGGTAGTGGGTTTCTACCTGTGTCTTTTTTTTTTTTCAGCTTTCTGAAGGACTGTTTCTCAAATGTTTGTATATCCAGTGACAAGGAGAAGGCAAGACCCAACGGATAATACAAAAATGAGAGGCAAGACTACTCAGCCTCTGGTGTTTACCTACAATTTGTGACTATCTAGAGAGGTGCTTAGAGAATTTACTGAGACTAAAATCTAACTTTTAGACAAACAAGTTAAAGAAGATGGAATCCTCCTTTCCGGTAGTCTTCTTAGGGAATCCTTACAGCTGGTTCACAGTGAGATTTTTTTGCATGAAATGAGATACAAGACAGAAAGTCTGTTGATGCTGAACATCATCATCTTCCTCATTCAGGGGTGAGTCACAGTTGATATTTGACTCAGATATAGCAGTGAAATTATTAACAGAGATTGTTATGTGGGGGGAGTACATTTTCACCTGAAATTCCCTAGACAGTAAGAAATTTAATGGAGTGGGAAATAATGGAATGTTACTAAAACCAAAAGAGATTATCAACATGAAGATAGATGACTTGCTGCCACCCAACAGAAACAATTACAGAGCAACCCCAATAGATGGGAACAGTGTGCTGTAAATACACACTGCTGTTTTCTTAGTACCTACCAGAAAATTAGCAGATCAAAACAACCCCAAAGCAATTCTACTGAAATTGTCAGATATATGCTATTGTCAGATATATGCATCTTTGGTTCATTTTTTCTAAATATATGCTTTAAAGAGAGTGAGGGGCGAACAAAATCTCTCTGAGTTTGAAAGCTGAGAGCTTGGGAGCAGCTGACACAATTGCTCTCCTATAACAGCCTCCAGCAAGTTACTTAACCTCTTTGTGTCTCAGTTTCACTGCCTTTAAAACAAGGTATTGATAGCTCTGTGCCTCAGAGGGGTGCTCAGAGTGGTAAGTTAAGACCTGCTGGATGAAAGGAATGCAGGGTTTTTAGTAACATCTGCATTATAATATCTTCAGTTCAGCAGTCTGTCTTACAGTCTGTTATGAAAGAAATGTAAGGAATAAAACAGTGTTTTGTACTAAATGCTGCAATCTCAGTTCATTCTAACAAGGACAGTACCTGGGTTCACGTTGAGCTCCAGAACTGACAAGCTGAGTTCACTTAATACCACCCTCCGTGATATCCTTTTATAAACCCATTTTTAATTTTTTTTTTTACACTTGGCTACATGCAATTCTACTGTCTACAGTTTGAGAATCAAGCCCTTTGACTAAGCCTTTATAAAACCTGATAGTGTATTTCTCATTATGTCCATAGTAATTTCAATTATTTTCTTTTGTCTAAAACTTCTGTTACGCTTTGATGCCTGTGAACATTTTAAGTAACTACCTTTTTTTTAGCTGACTCAACATATGACAGCAGATTATTCTGTACAGTCCTTCTCTGAATGTCTTTTAATCAGCCAAAGCCCTTATATGCCCTCTCCCGATGCTACCACAGCATCTGCTGAGGCAGAAGCCCTTACTGATTTTGCCCTCAGAACACACCTTCGGGTTAGAGAAGATTTCCATCATTTTAAGCAGAAGAATTGACCCAAATAGTATAAAAGTGAAACAGACGACATTACCAAAAACCATTATCCAAATATTGGGAAGAGGAATTAAGAAAACATACAAACAAACAAGCAAATGTATTGAAGATTTTGCTAAATGGAAAAGGCCAAGAACTAAGCTGGGATGAGTTCTCCATCCAGATCCTTATGAGCCACCAAACCAATCCTTCAGTAAAAAGGCTGAAAATAAAAGTGTGTTTTGTGCATTCTGGCTCATAAGAGCTTAAGCATTTCTTTGGTGTTTCCTTCTACAGGAAGAGAAAGGCTGTAGGTATCTAGTAACCCATCTGGGGCCACTCTTCTAGAACTATTCTTACTTTGTGACTGTCTGTGTCTCACACTGGAATAGCCTACGGAGAGGTGAGCAATGCTAGCTGTAATCAGTAATAACAGAATAAACAGATAGATCGGATCTGTAAGGCCAAGTTTCCCAATGTGAAACATAAGCACTAATCCACATCTACTTGCTGACTTTCTGGGGACGGCTCAGAAATAATCCCTTGGTACTTTTTAGAGAAGCAATTTACTTGATGCATCTGAGGAACTTGAGGTCATACTTGAGCTAGAGCCAGGGCTGTGGATAGAAAGCATATTGATGCTTAGATTCAAACATACTTCAGCCTGCTCTTCCACTTGCATGGTAGCCAATTCCTTGCTGTATTACTACCGCATTGTGGTTTTACCTCCTTTTTTTCTCCAAGCAAAACAACAGCAAAATTTATGTCCGAGGGAAAGCCTTCATTAATATTCTGAAAAAAATTAGGGTGTACGGTGTAGCATGGCATTTGCAGGAGGTCTTTCTCCCTCTGGACCAAAAACCAAAGCCTCAAACAATCTGCCTTAAAAAGCAAAGACTCCAATCTTTTCTGAAATAACATCCTCACCTGGAAAATGGGTTCAACATTAGAGTTGTTTCTGCTGAATCAGGTTCTGGTTGTTGTGAGTTAAAAGAAAAAGCTGAAACTAATATTAAGTTACAAGGCTTAGCAATCTCACTAAATGTTAATAGACTTTTAATGCTGTTTTCATTAACTTTGTGCCCTTTCCTATAAAGCTGGAGGGCTACTCAATGATAAGAAAACCCCACCGATTTAGTCTTATGAATAGATGCTAAATGCAAATTTTGGAAGTACTGGGCAATGCTCACAGCATGGCTTTGACAGGATAAAGATTTTACAGTGTCACATCAGGACTTGTTGAGTAGGTTGAATGTCAAGAGTAAAAGCAACAGCAGGGAAAAATGAAAGCAAGAGATCTCTGAAGTGATTTTTTTTGTTGTTATTGGAAATTGCAATTAAAAAATATTTTTCCTTTAAAAGTAGCTAAAAACCCAATAGAAAGTTCATCAAAAGGAGATTAAAAAAATAAATAAAAATCTGACAGAAAGAAAAACCTTGACTTTCACTCAAAAGCCATAGAGAGGCTGACAAAATATTTCTGGCATCCCTAAACTTTTCCAACATATTTCTGCAGGGGATTTGGTTATCTGAGTTGCAGTATCAAGCCTAATACTTTGGCTGTTCTTGTTTTGCTTTGTTTTCTTTGTGAAGTAGTAGGTGGTGTGGAGGGAGAAAAGTCATGAACAGGATAGCCTGAAAAAAAAACAACTAAATATGTCCCTACTTGGAAGTGCAGATAGTGCAAGAACACTGGCTTTTATTTTATCTCACCCAGAAACTCACTCTGTGTTTCTGATTCACCAAAGTCCCTGTGTTGAAATGCAGGAACAGCTTCACCAGCTCCTACAAGGCAGGAAGGTTACATGTGCTCATTGTTAAGCACGTGCCCAAGGCTCTGCTTGAACTCTTCACTCCCCAAGTGGAAGAGGGAATTTTTCCCTGTCTGTGAATAAAGGTAGGTGAGAAAGGAGGGTCATTATGCCCATTATGCCCATTTCTGTATGTGCTGCCCAACAGCACGTAAAAAACTCCACCACCGTGAATGTTAAAGCCAGCACTACCCTCACTGAGCTCAGCTATGGTCCCTCTATATAGAGAGAAACACCCTGAAAACACAAATTCTCCAACATTAATGTGAGTGCTAGAGGCAGAAAGTGGTGAATTAACTTGTGGTTAACTTAGCTTGTGGTTAACTTTCACTTCTGAGAAATATATCCATGACCCGCTTGACCTTTAGGTCATTTATGCCTAGTTTTCAGTATGACTGAAGTGAGGTAAGACCATACTTCGTCATGCCTCATAGTAACTGTGCACTAAATTTGGAATCATTGCTCAGACTCTTTGCAGATGAAAAAACACAATGGCTTCACAGTTCTTTGGGAAAGGCAATAATTGGCTATCACTTGCCATTTCCTTGGACACCTTATGTGCCTCAGATAGAAACCAGGACACCCACTGAAACAGCGTAACTTACTGTAAAGGTCCGAGCAACCTAACCCAACAAGATAACTCAACAACAAGGAAACAGCCATGTGGATCACTGAAACTCAGTAGTTCAATTAAAATCATCGTAAGAAATTAAAATTTACACCTATTGTATCTAAATAAATAAAATACCCTGCATTATTACAGGAGTTGCTAATATAGGAGGTGCCCCTCTACCACTTCAGACACATTATACGAGCTTGTTGGCTACGAAAATATTTCTTATCTACTGGAAATAGAAGTCAGAAAGTCGAGAGGGATATTGAGAGAAAACAGAGTGGTAAACATGATTGCCTGGAAACTTAAGGGATGTCAGAGATTCTGGATAAGACCGAGCATCCCAAGGTAGAAAGCATCCAGAGGCTTTCTTGGGATGGAAGATGCAGGAACCGGAAGGATGCAAGGGAAGGTATGTGGAATAATCCATGAGCATCACCTTTCCCCACTACTTGTCACTGCCGCTGGCCTCATCACGTTTGCATCTTCCTTCCCATGACTTCTCCTTTGTAGGGAGCAAGGAGAAATACTAGAACATTATGTTGCTCAAAAGATTGAAAAGATTGGCCATCTCCTGCTAAAACAACGAAGCCACACACTCTGGATCTCTACTGCAAGGAGAAAATGTGTATCAGGGCTGACAGATGAATTAGTGTCGTATTAGATGCAGCCCCAGCCTGCGAGTCCTTTTATCTGTCATTTTGGCTAAAATCAACTGAAATGTTTCCAGCCCCTTCCGCTGTTAAAAACTCTGCAGCCTGGAGGCAGCATATTTTCTGCAGAAGATCTGCAGTTGACACGTATAAACCTTATCAGTCCGGCTCACATTCAGTCCATCCCATGCACAGTCACAGCATGAAGCCCAAAAGCACCCCTTTTTCTTAGGAACACCCATCTTGACTTCTGAATGGATTTCTACCTCCGGATCATGTTTCAGATCGTTTTCATTTTGTTTAATCCGAATGGCACTTCCACTCATGACTGAGGATTAAAGCACCTACTTCAGGCATCAGCTTGGTGCTGTCTCCATGTGCAGTGGGTGTTCAAGCTACACTTACGGTCACAGGACAGCCAGACAAGGCAGACCATGAAGGCCACAGAGCAAACTGCTCCATATCAGACCTTTAAGGCTCAAATCAGTTGCCTGCAGTCAACCACCTCGTGCCATTTGAGACTTACTAGGGTATACAATACATTTATGTGGGGCTAGGAGCTATGACAAGTGACACCCACGGCCTCCTGGACTGACAGCTGGGATCCAGGTGATGTAGCTTTGGGAATCTCAAAATAACTGTAGACATATGCATGTGGACAAGTGCACAGAGCCCTGTGAAGCAGGCAGATGAATTGGTGTTCAGACTTCACTGTCCAGATCTCTGCTGGCTCTTTGGGGACTTCATGACACCTGTCTTGCACGGAGGTGCTTTGACAACGGAAACAGGTGCTTCAATTTCAGTGTCACTCGGGATGAGAGAAGAAAAGTGGTGGAGTAATCTGCAAGATGGGAAACCGCTTTCATGGCTACTGAGGAGCGTTTCTCTACTGCATGTCTCCACAAGGTCTTACCAGAAAAAAAAAGGATTACAGGGACTCACAGTGAGATTCCTATGCCCGTGGAAGTAAGCTCATTAACTTCCTAGGTGTTTAGACAAAAGCAGCCCTCACAACCACTCATTACAAAAAATACAAATAGAAAGAACGGCCATCTCTTCATTTTGCATAAATGTTCCCAAAGGGAGAGCATTCAGGGCTTACTCACAATAGGAAGTAACCCTAAAGACCTTCATTTTATAAGCAATTGAAAACAATAGTATCCAATTTGCAAGATACTGATAGTGAAATCAGTCTGTTTTTAACAGAGGTCTCTACGTGCAGATGCATATATGAACAGGAAAACACATACACCCAAAACACACATCTGAATGTATGCACACAATGCTTACGGCTCTTGTCAGTGCTTGGTCCTCCAGCTCCAAGAAACTGGAAGAGAAGGCTGGCTGCTGATTAACTTCATGCTATTTCATTCCTCTTCATAACTGAAGCAATCCCTACTTTTATCCTTCACTGTAATCATCGTCGTGACCTCATCCCACCCCCCCCAAGGTCATTTTTTTAATGTTGCTGAGAACATCGGGCTTGGGGTGCATGTTTGCACACTCATGGTGGTGTGTCCCGTGCTTTAGCAAAGGATTAATGTGTGGACTTCACCAAAATGAAATTTTCACCATAGAAAATTGTATTGAAATCACCAGTTGAACACAGTATTAAAAACAAAGATGTCAGCAGATTATAAAATACAGTATACTCACAAGTTAAGCAGGAAAAATGTCCAAGATAACTACCTTCCTTCATCTACATTTGTCAACAATTAAATGAGACTTAATTTCTGCTGGTGTCCTGTGCAAATGAATTACAAAAACGTCTGTCCTTGAACACTGCCACATCGGTGCCTCTAATCCCACAAGAAGGAAGGAAAACAGTTTAGTCCTCCTCATAGTGTTCCTTCTGGCTTTACTTAGATGGGAATTCAAACCCAGATCTTGCCCCGACCCCAGAATAAGGATTTGAACCAAGGCTTTCTACCGTAAATCAGGTGATGTGACATGCAGAAGGGGCCTCCATTTTGTCTATCTTGTAGTTGCTTCACTGTTACACACGTATAAATAACTGCTGGGACAGGCAGCTAAACAAGCGCTGTTCCATTGCTTGAGAGCAAAGACATGGGTATGACAGGCAGAATGATCCAACTGTGGTCTTTTCATCAATAAATACCTAAGTATTTATTGGAAGTTCAAAAGACATAAGAAAAGAGAGAGAGGGGTTCCCCAGTATGTCTCAACTGACGTGGATGGCTCCCTTTGCCAAGCTGTGCATCAGTATTTCTCTGAGATAACCGGACTAGATTTAAGTTACTGGTGCTGTTAAGTTTCTCTTCAAACAGTAAACAAGCATGCGTTAGAGATGAAGAATATTCCCCTGTGATCTGTCAGAAAACCTGACTGCCAGCCACGAAAAATCTAACTATCTTTAGCAATGCGGTATCTATCGAGCACATATCTGCCATGGATAAGCAAGGTACCCTCTGGCTCAGCAAGATACTGAGCAAAGGGCAGGAGAAAAGTCAGTATTATAACATCTCATTACAAACATCAATGAAAAAAAAAATTATGTATTTCAAATCCAAGCTGGAAAATTGGCTCTCCAGAGCAGTAAGTTTAACCCTAAGTTAAACAACTGTGATACCCTTTGATTATATTAAACAATATACTGCACATTGATAAAACTTACTTTAAAGGATTTTACCAACATGGCCATCCTAATAAATAAATAAATAAATAAATAAATAAATAAAATAAAAAAATTACCCACATTCCTTTTTCCTCTCTTGATACAAATTTTATGTGTAAATTGGACCTATTCTGGGTTTCAAGGCAGTCACTGAATCAAGTTACAGATTTTTTTAATCATATCTGTACACACAAATAAATTTCTGTCCATACAGCAAGGAGAACATCCAGTGTTCTGGATCAAGAGAGCAGAAATCAAATTACCTGGCCCTTTTGACCCCAAGAAAGCATATATGTCTGACACAACTGAATATGTGTCTAACTGAAGATTAGCATCTGCTACTGCCCAGCAAAACTGTTGATTAAAAGCCATCACTAAGTATTTCACAGTAAACAGAGTGGCAAATTATCCAGCACCAAAGAAGAAAATCAGAAGCTGTTGCTAGCGGTAGGGGGCAGAGAAACATAAAAAAACTGAGGCAAAAATGGCTATTAAAATATATTTTATACTTATAAAATTAGCCTTAATGAACTATAAAATAAATAAGCCTTAATGAACTATAGCAGCCACTTACAATTCTTTCTGTACTAATAAGCTTGGAAAATATATTTGCTATATACTGGTTGTTAACAAGATATGCTTTGGAATACATAACTTAATAAAAGAGAAGTTGCTACAAATTAAGGAGATTCCAGGAAGTTTGTGTGTCTGTCACCCCACAACAATATTTGAGTCAAAGGAAAAAAAATTTCCTAGGCCAATAAACACCCAAATTTGCTCATAAAAGCTGAAATGTAGTTTTTATAGCTTCTCTCTTGTATTAAATTTGTCCTCTATACTCTTTTTAATCCTGTATTCTGGAAAAAAATGTAAATAAATATTGGTTATTGGGATCTGCCTTGTACGGAACATTTAATAGGAATCCTTAATTGCATGTTGTAAACATAATACAAATGGTAGTTGTAAAACTAAGGACAATTTTGTTCAAAATAATCAGCCAGAATGCTCTTCCTACAGCAATCACTTTTAAAAAACGCAGGACTAGACATCAGGAAAACAATCCTTGTACAAAAGGAAATAAAGGAAATTCCACTTATACGTAAGAAATGAACTTTTTTTGACTCTGTGGGCTGTCAAACACAGAAGTAGGATGCTCAGAGAAGTTGTGCAGTCTCCATCCTTGGAGGTGCTCAGGACCTGGCCAGGCGCAGTCTTGAGCATCTGCTTTGGTGACCCTGCTTTGAGCAAGGGGGATGGACAAGATGATCGCTGGAGGTCCCTGCTAACCTCATCCATTCTGTGATCTGTAAGGCACTTGCACTTTGGAAGCTTGGGGGTTGAAGGAGTAAGAAGATGTACAACAAAAAAAAACAAAGAGCAATGCAGACAATTATTATCAGAGCCTTAAATTGGGTGGGCTTTATTTTCTTTTCAAAAATCCCTTCAGTCCAAAACTGCACAGAGGGTGCTCAAGATATTGCTGCTTTATTCCTCTTCTGTAAGCACTCTAGCACTCTCAAACTTGAAGAAGAAAAAGCAGATGCCTCAAAAACATACCACAGACTGTAAGACTTTTTTTATCTAAAGACTAGGCAGACAATCAAAAGGGATCAAATTACTGCTGTTTAATGAGTTACTGCTTGTCGGTGGAGAGGCAGCAACGGATGGGATGTTATTCTTAGAGTGTTTTGATGACATGACATCAAAACTAATGCATTTTACTCTGCACTCTCAGCAGGCTGTACATGGACAGCTATAGTGGACAGCTTACAAGAGGTAATTCAATCAACCACCGTAATATGAAAACTGAAATGATCTACCTCTATCTCTACTCCACCTCGTGTATCATTTCAGTAACAAGAAACTTTGCTCACTTTCTGAGTTGGGATGATCAGATTCACTTGAGAGGCACAGTTGTAACTACGGCGTCTCTGTGTAGAGAACCTCAACATAGTAATTCCTGATAATCTAGTTCTGAGAAAAACGAAAATGGGTTATGCTCTATACAGCAAAGTGATTTGACACTGTAATGTAAAAAGCTATTTCAGTGTAAAATTATGGCTATTAATTGGGGAATTAATAACCTTTCAAAGCTTAAGCAACTTCTTTAAACTGAAGTAAAAGAGCCATCTCTCTACGAGTCTTTAGAAAATAAAGACAGTTATTTCTTCAATGACTACTTAAGTCAAAAGACCCCTTCTCCTGATACGTCTAAAAAGGCTATTTTGAGAGCAGAAACATGTTCTGTAAAGGAAAGGTTGTTGTGAAGCAGATTCCAACTCCTATTAAAGCCTAATGAAATTAAAAAGGATATTTCAGAAAATTCACCGAGTATGGTGGAATTATAATTCTTATTTTAAAGACAATTTGAGAATCTTACAACACAGAGATAAAGGCAATTAGAATTTTATTATTTATATATTAAACAGACATAATATTATCAAGATGTGGATATTTCTAAGATAACCCAAGGAAGTGGATATCTAATGAAGACATGGCAACTACTAAATTGTAACTCAATTGGGTCTGAAGTCATGCGGGATTTTTTAACTTTTTTTTTTTTCCTGTTAATGAAGGCCTATGAAGAAACAGAGCCCATTGAAACAGCTTTTATCTGATTTCACTCTCCGGTTCAAATAATACTTCCTAGAGCATTATGGTTGTTTCAAGAGAGCAACTTGGTTGTACTGGAGAACACAAGAAGCTACAGCACGTTGTAGAACAAGGCCATCTTCCAGCGAGGATGACCACCACCAGAACTTCAGTGCATGTTGCTGGGATAAACCACAGCACTTGATGAGTATATTTTATTACTTATAATTATTTTTCTATGACATGTAAATACTAACTAACTCGTCAAACATTAAGTTGTTAAGTTGCAAACAACTGAGAAGCACAACTAACTCATGGACACCAAACCACAGTCCCCTCAATACACATCTTTCTTCATGACCAGCAATAATCACAGATGTTCTGCTCTTCTAAGAGGCTTTCCTGCTGGGACACCAGTTTCTCTAGCTCAATTACCAAAATATTTCTTCTTTAACAGACTGTTATCAAAGAAAACCTAGTGTGCTGTTTTTTCTGGTTTTCTTCCAGAGCCCACTGATCCAAAATTACTTGGCTTTACACCACCGCCAAGGACAGTATTCATGGAACACTTTCAAGCAACTTGCATACCAATAAGAATAACATCCTGACATTTAATGAGTGGCATCTGTGAACTATATGCTGCTCTATTCAAAATCTGTTCAAGAACACAGGTAGGTAGAATACCTAAGTGTATCAAAACCCAATATCCTCAGAGCTTCTATGTAATACTAGTTTGTGCATGTCCACAGAAGGGAAAAAACAAACAAACAAACAAACAAAAAACATGAAGATGCAGTCTTTGCAGCTGATTTTGGAGCTATAACATTGTCAAAGTTGCTTTGATTGAAAAAAGTTTGTTCTCAGAGGCTACATTGTTAAGATTGAATTTCTGGGTTATTTGAGGAAAAAAAAAAAAAGCAAAAAAAAAAGCAATAATAACAGTGTTTTGATATTATGAGTAGGGAAAGTGAAGATCTATCACTTGCCAGCACTGGAGACCTCTTTTTCAAACTCTCTTTCACACACAAAAGCTTTCCATTATAACAGAACCAGCTGATACTGGTGATGAATATCTGAAATGGTGATGAAAGACACAAAATTTGTGTCTTTTTCCGGATCAATATGTGCCAGCACAGAACTGGCCACTTAGGGCCTCCTGGTGGCCCACACACCAAGCTCTGCTCTCAGCGACAGAAACCTTGTTCACCTCCCCATCATTTCCAGGGCAAAAGGAATTGCTTTCAGAAGCAATAAACAGAATAAGAAGGAATAAAAGAATTATAATTATTATATATATAAATAAAGGAATTTCAGAAGCAATAAACAGAAGAGAAGCTGTTTATACCTTACCGAAAAAAATCATATACCACCCTTACTTTAGAGCCAAGGGAGACCAGGAGGAACAATGCCCTTCCCTGGACTCATCTCTGTTCTTGTACCTCACACAACACCAAGATCTCCCTGATTTGGGAGGTTAAACAAGACAGAAAACCCAAGCATTGCCAATTGAAAATGTCACTTAACAGGGGCGGAGTCATGCTGAGAACAGTTTATAAATCTGTGTCTCTCTTGTAGAGAGCCTAATCCTCCTTTCTCATGGGGCTAGTGATTTATGCCTCAGAGAACTCTACTGGGCCATTAATCATACTGAAAACACCAACTGTTCCCTCAACCAGACATCTCTACTCCTGAGGAAATAAGAGTATAAATAAGGAAGACACTTGTGTCTAACTCATTCAAAGGTTTTGGACATACACTTTAGGACAGTCTTTTCCAAGTTAGAACCTCAATTTTAGGCACCTAAAGCCATATTTAGGCAGTTAAAGGAAGGACCACAATTTCATCTGGTATTTCTTGATCTTTTCACGGTCTTTCCTCAAGCACCTGTAAGTGACGCAGAATCCAAGTCCAGAAAGGTTATTGGCATGAATCAAAGACCGTTGGTCTGAAGCATGGACAAAAAACATGCTATGACCATTTTTGTGTCATTTATTGCAGTAGAAACCAAGTGCACTGAACTGAAGATCAGTGTCTTCTGTCAGGTCCTTATGTGTGTGTCATCATGGCTAAAGTTTAAAGGCATCACAAAGAATAAATAATTAATGTTTGCAGATTGCTTCTGTAAATTCGGATCACAGACTTTCCATCCATCTGAAGGGTCAGCACTGTGCACAAGCATTTAGTGGGAGTACCCCTTTTTCCTACCAATTGCAAAGAACCAGTGCAGAAAACTGAGCCAGGGCAAAGAAAGCTGCTGATTGCTCAGAAGTCCTACTCACTTTGGATTCAAATTAATGAATTCATATTACTATACATTAATTGGGCTTCAGGAGCTGCCTATGTGGGGGCTTTCAGTCTAAGGTGAAGGCAGCATAATATATCCTCCCTTAGCTCTTTTCACAGCAGAATTAACAACCTGGCATTATATGATGCTTGCAAAGACCTAAGAGTGTGCAAATGGACAACTATCAAGGTCAACCTGAAATGCATTCAACCACAGTAACCCAATCATGTGATATCCCATTAAAATGTTCATCTGTTTGAAGGCTTGCTTAATTGGTGAAAACTCAGAGAATTTCACAGAAATAAATCCACCTATTTCCTGGCACTTTTATATTTCTTGCTATTATTTTGAAAGATTTTTTTGCATAAAGCAGACTTTCGTCTCTTAAAAATCTCACTTTCTACTGGTAATCAATTCTTTCTTCTACATATCTGCACCTCAGATTTCAACTGGCTGTCATGGAAATAATTTAGTTAAGAGAAGCGTAGATGAGGACATTGGAATTGGAATCAGGAAAGTCTTGAAGAATATAAATGTTAGCTTAAATTAAGAAATGGGGCCAGATCTTAAAAACAGACACATTAAAATACTAATCAGTAAAAAATTCAGATCTCATTTCTGACTGGTTTAAATTCACAGCACAAAAGTTTCTGCAGAATCAGAATGCACCTCAGTTTTCCTTGCCAGAACAAGAAATCGAGCAGGGATGCCAGGATCTGAGCAATTAATTACAGACTAAAGCACAAGTATTGAATTGACAAAAAATGACACCTGACTGTAAATATAGGAAACTTTACAAAATAGGAAACAAAGAGAAAAGAAGATATTGAAAAGTTAGTGATTTCTGATTGTGCTTCAGGGAAAGCATGGCAGTAACGCCACAGCCTGGGAATAGGGGCGAATTATTTTAGAGTTTGAATGACAGCTGTCAAAAATATTAAGAACCCCACAGAGCTCAAGACACTGAAACAAGCTTGAAAACTGAAACACATGTGTAGTTATTTAACCATATATAGACTTGGAAAGACAGAGACAATAAGTAAAGCCCCGTGATATTAAGTTAAAAAGCAAAAGCAAAACAATGAAATAAAACTGTCTTTGTTTTGCCCTTTGAGGGCAAAAAGATGGACTGTATGAAATCAGTTGTCTGAATCTCATTCTCATTGGTCAGGATACAGAAAACATTTAACCACGTAATAAGCCAGTAAATGAATTAGGCAAAGAAAATTGTGATTGCAAAGGAGAAAAAAAATAAACAAATTAAAACAATATTTTCCAGTTTTCTAGAAAGATTAATTCAATTTAAATTCAAAACAAGACAGTTGCTTGTTCAGGAAACAGATACCTGGAGCCTGATTATTGCTTTTCCGTATGGACTACAGCCCTGCTGGCCAAGAGGGATTTTTAACTGTACACTAAAGTTTACCTATTGATTGCAATAAGAGTGGAACTCCTTGCTCAGTATATTTTTTAGAAGTTTGTGATGGTCCAATATAGAACTGGTCAAATTAACAGGAAAGGAATGCATCAGTGGTTGTTAATGAACTACTTCCTGGATTAGGAAGTCTTCTAACTTCTAGTTGATGTGGGCTGGGAGAAAATTGTGCTCAATGATCTCTTGTACGCTTGGCTGTTGCTCTGCTCTTCCATAGCTGTGGATCACAGTCAAACATTGCATCAGTAACCGTAACTGAAACATCCTAATGCTAGAAAGAAGAGTAAATTCACAGGGCTTAAGGACCTTACGAAGTCCATGTACTCATTCCAACAACCTTTGTCTGACTGAAGTGTGTCTTAGAAGCAGGGACGGCACTTTCTGCTGCGATGACTTCTTCCAAAAAACAAGGGTCTGCTACAGTTAAGCCATCTATCTTTCTCTCTTTCTTTGGATAAATACATGGAGATGATTTAGTTCTCATTGGAAAGCATATTTCCCAAATGTCATGTACATATAGCATCTTTCTCAAATTTTGCCACCTCTTTTTTCCTATCAAAAAAATGCCTTGGACTTAAGATTCCAGCAGTCTTGCTCACCGTTTTGTGCAATTGTACACTTATCTAAATGAGTCAAAAACTACAGAGGACACAGAAGGTCTATTTAGGCTAAGAAATCGTGAGTTTAGACAAAGACGTTGTTAAATGAGGGACTTCTTTCAGACTGCGACTGTGATACTGTCCTTTTAAGAGGTTTACTGATGTAAAATAACAGCAAAAAGAGCAGCTGCGATGTTGCTACAATATGAGCAACATGACCCAAAAGTTCCTGGGCTATTTTCCTGAGGTGTCAGCAAACAAACATAAAGACATAAGTCCCCAGGAGCTTCTCCACGTCCTCCGTAGATGCTCTACTCTCTCTCTCTGCCAGACTAAACCGCCCTAAGGGAGCAGTGACATACTTACAGCAAGGGCTTCGCCAGGCAGAAGTCAGGGCTCAGAGCTCTCCTGAACAGCTGGTCTCTCTGCACGCACTTAGGCAGCAGCTGATGGTGCCACTGCTGCTTGGGAAAGTCACGGGAAAAAGTGTTTTGTGTTTTTCAAGATTCGCTAAATGATCTTTCCTATGGAAGTAATGGCATTTGTGCCAAATTCATGTCTGATTTGTGGTGAGAAAATAAGTGCTTTTTTGTCTTTTTGAGGAGAGCTGTTGATTCAGCATCATTATTGAGAAAATAGAAATAAGGAAAAGAAAAGAAGCAGCTTTTAATGTTAATGATCATAATGATCATTAGTGATCATAGATACTAATGGCGTCATTTCAGTCCTTTAACTCACTGCACAGTGACCTTCAGATTTCTCAGTGTAGCTGTACTTGTGAAACTTAAAGAAACACAGACTGAATATCATGCAGATTGGGCTTGAACTGCTTCAGTGGGGTACATGGTGGCATTTCTTTTGGATTCTTCCTGATCCAGCACAGAAAAAAATTGTTTGGTGATGTGTTAAATGGAAGTTCTGGTTGGCCATTACTAAACCTGGGATTTTATTCAGTTATGTGTCCTTTGCCAATTCAGAGTATTTTGTAACCAGTTCCCTAACTCGCTTTCTTCCCTTTATTTTATCTGAACTGTCATGTCGAGCTATATACTAAAACCCAGCTGCTCTCTATCTCCCTAAAGTATGCAAGGGGGTTTTATATGAAACAGTTTGTTGAGGTAGTTGAAACATGGACAAGGAAATCCTGAAAATGCTCCGGATTTGAAATTTTCTAAATCTAAATGTGAAATCTGCTGTACAACATTTGGAGTCAATGTGGATTAAGAACAGTTTATAATGATTAGAAAATATACTTTTTTTTTTTCAATATAACTCTGTACATTTTTTGCCTGAACTTGTACTGCTAGAAAGTAACTCATGCTTTAAACGTAATAATTATTTTCCCAACTGATGAGACAAAGTACGGCATTGTATTTTTCCTGGGGCTTTCATTAAGATCTCTAGGTTCACTTCCCTCAAGACATGGATCTTTTAGCAGAAGATTAGATCTAGCTTTTGGATGAAGTTTTATTGTTAGAATATTTTGGTTCTCTGACTATCTGCTTAAGGGATTTAAATTAAAATGTGTCTAGATTTAGTCAACTGTTGATAAGATTTGTGATTTCTAGTAGTTGAGAATATTTAAGCATATATGAACCAAATTTTATTATCGTATAAATTGCCATGAGGGATCACATTTTCAAACCAGATTAATGCAGAGTAAAACCAGAGTAATGCAACTAAAATTATTGTAGTTACTCTATATTTAAATCAGCAGGACAGATCACTATCTGCATCCCTAAGCAGCGCATGTCATGTAAAAGAGGCATAAATATATATATATATATAATATATGCACATATATATTATAATAAAAAGACCCCAAGAACATCCACATTCTTTTGTCTTAAGGTCCACTTCACAGACACCTTCCCCACTTCAGCAGTGGCCAAAAACTTAGGTAAGTATGCAAGTGAAGATACAGGGCTCATGAATATCCTCATGCAGAACCAGCAAGCTGCTACTTGATGGTCCAAGCCCTTTTTCTACCCAAATTTTGGCATCCATAACGTCATACAGGAAGTAGTTCCACAGCGTAAGTATACGTTTTGTGAAGAATTGTCTTTCTGGGTTTATTTTGAACGAACACCTGCTATTTCTTTTGATAGCACATTTTAGAAAGAAGGCATATTAAAGTGCAATGACTTCATTTTGAGATGGAAGGACAGCCTTACCAGAAACAGGGAAGCAATAAACAAAATCTATTAATCCTTTTTGCTTTCTCCATGGTCATTCCAGAAGAGAGTTCAGACTAAGAAATCTCTGCTTTAATTATAGAAAAGGTCTCAGTGAGCCTCAGTATAATGCAGTATCTACTAAGTACAGGAGTGATATCACACAGGCTTCACACAAATTTGTGTGGGACAGGAGAGGTCTCTAAACTAAAAGTCGTCCTTGCACCCTCTTTGCTTTCTGCCTAGGGGTCCTAGCTGCAGCCTGGGGGAAAGTCCAACTGATACTCTTGGGTTCTGGCATTACCAGTTAGAAACCTTGCTATGGCAGCAGACACACGGAGATGGAACATCAGAGCCCGGTGGTAGAAATTCTGTAAATCTGATAATCTTTCCATGAATAATGGCCTGCCAACCTTCTAAAGAAACAGACACCTAGAAATGCTTTGTATCATACAGGGATTAAAGGTGAAACAACTGAGTCTCCTAAAGTAATGAGGAATGAGAAAAGCAAAACATTTTTTTTTTCTTTTTGGCCTTATGGTTTCCTCTTAGAGGATATTTCTTTTGCTTCTAGAAAGTTGTTTTTACATCCCATCTATCTTGGAAAGCTTACAGCCTAGTCTCTCCAGTAAAGATTAATACTTCTTTTAGGGATGGATCCAGAGCAACGATCACCAGAAACCCTTTTTTTTTTTTTTTATTGTCTGTACTGCAATCTCCTGTGCTCCTCAGGAGACTTTGGCTCCAGCATCTCTCTGGGTGCACTTTGGAACATCTCAGCATATCTGTAGGATGACAGATTGCCATTCCTGACCCTTATTGCCAATCTGGGGTCTTTAACACCATTTCTGCACTTCAAATTTAGTGGATTTAGGATATATTAACTAGTATTTCTAAAAATCCACATATTAAAAACAAACAAATAAAACATAATCAGCAGAGAAAAGGATAAAAAAGATGTTTAGTTTGAATATCACCTTGGCATACATTTAAGAATCCACTAAGTATTCTATTTCCAAGCTCAAATGCCCTTTAAAGGAAATAATTTTCCTAGGCCAGACCTGAACCCACAAGCTAAGATAAATCTTTCTTACCATTATCAGGTTCCTGAGTTGTCTCCCAACTACCTTACAGAGTATGAGAAAAGTTAGTTAAAGGCTTTTACCTGTGGAAGCAGTCACCAGATCAGCGTTTGACTGAGACCGCGATGATTATGACAATGAAGAGCAGAACGGCCAAAGCAGCAGAGAGAAGACAGCACTTCATCTTCCTGGCTCGTAGCTGAAAAAAGGAGAAAGGCAAAGAAATAAATGTATGGATTTCTGAATGAGAAGATGGAGGGTAAATTCATGATAGAATTCTTCCATTGCTGTGACTATCTGAAACAAGTCAATACAACACAGTGGACTTGTGTCTTTGTAAACTGATACATCCTGCTGGATGATCCTGAATCTCCCTTTACAAGGGAAATCCTCTTAAATACAATCACCTTCTCTGCACTGCTGGCCCATGTCGAGCCTGTTATCGACCAGAACCACCAAGTCCTTCTCTGCAGGGCTGATCTCAATGAGTTCTTCTACCAGTCTGTACTCATGTCCAAGATTGCCCCAACCCAGGTGCAGCACCTTGCACTTGGACTTGTTGAACCTCATTAGATTCATGTGGGATGACTTCTCAAGGTCGTCTAGGTCCCTTTGGATGGCATCCCTTCCTTCTGGTGTATCAACTGCACCACTCAGCTTGGTGTTGTCTGCAAACTTGCAGTTCACTATTGCTTCACTATTTCTTTGCCAGGCCCAGTGATTCTTTGAGATCACAAACTCAACCAGGGAGTGGTCACTGCAGCCCAGACTACCTCCAATCTTAACCTCTTTAATAAGTTGGTCTGCATTGGTAAGCACCAGGTCCAGTAATGCTTCTCTGGTTGGTCTGTCTAATACCTAGACCAGGAATTTATCCTCAGTGCACTCCAGGAGTCTTACAGCCTGCTGTGTAGCTTTCCCAGAAGATATCTGGGTGCATGAAATCCCCCATCAGGAAGAGAGCATGCGAGTGCAATGCTTATTGTGGCTGAAGCAGGAAGGTCCCATCAACAGGCAACCTTTGATCACATGGCCTGTAGTAGACCCCAACCCCAAGGTGTCCTTTATTGTTCTGGTCCTTAATTTTTATCTACAAGCTCTCAACCTGTCTCAAGGCTGTTTCTCAAAGGCTGCTCTTTGCAATCTATGGCAGCTCTTCACAGTGTGAAATAGCTCTTTGCAATCCCACTCTGTCAGGAATCCTCTTATCTGACTCACAAAAAATAACGGCTATGAAACATGGAGTAAGTTCCCACATTTTCCTTGAGACCATATCAACTAGACACCAGTCCTGAAAACAACATCTTGCCCTGATAAACCAACCACATTTGTGCAGAGTTCTTTACCTTTCAACTAAAACAACTATCTCATTGGAAACACTATGTTAATACTCCTGATCTATTTTTCCTTCCATTCTTTCCCTAACTGGTATAATCAGCCCTGACGGTCTGTTTGAAATTCTTTGCTAACCAGTTTACACCTCTCTGCACTGAATTACATTTCCAATAGAGCTGTTGTTCCCTACAGCTATCTTCTTCAACAGAAGTTTTGGCCTACACTGCAAGTGCCAGGGAACTCATCTCCTCCATCTAAGCTTCAAAGCCCACTGCTTCCTTCTCTTGCAACCCTCCTGGAGCCTATACATTTTTGTATGAAGAGCTGGAGATGCACTTCCAGTGGGGAACTCTGTAATTCATGGTCTGTCCTCTCCTCTAGAAAAAATCACCAACTGAACTGGTGGCTTTTATTAAAGTGTGGATTTCCAGGTTATTATTTCTTATGAAATACAAATGCCATGTTGCCCTACGTCCACAGCAGATAATCAGTGATCCATCTTGGTTCTCCATTTGCTTTTCAATTACTCACACAGAAATGTTTTCTTTGAGTTTGGAAAAAAAAATAGATGCTGTGAATATATCTCTCCATGTGCATGTGTTAAGAAGGATCTTTTTATAAGGTATGCAAGGCAGTGGAGCGAGACTATTCCCCCTGCCCTAAAACTCTGCTTGGGGGCACCCCTTTGTTCACACTTTTTGATCAGTGTATTGTGACTTATTTATTGGGAAGAATATGGTTGGACTAGTTCTCTCTCTTTAACAACCTTTTTCACCCACTAAATGATGTTTCTTCACAGTGGTTCTTGCAGTCTTAGATAACTTAGATGCATTCTTAAAATGGAGTGCATGAGATAACAGGGCTGCTACAGCATCCTCTTTTCTTTTAACCTCAGTTAATTCCAAGGTAAACCAGGAAACCTCTGCTTAAAACTGCAGATTATCTTAAAAGACCTAGATGTCCTCGTCCACTTCTACAATGCCAGAGCCTTTGTTCTGTCAGCAGAGAGAGGATGCTAATAGGTCACTTAGATTCCAGCAGCAGTCTAATATTCCTAATGAGAGTTTCAAAGGCTGTATGGTGTTACTTCATATGGTTTTTACATCCGTCCATTTGCAGAGAGGTTCCCTTGATTTGCTCTTTCTATCATTGCAAAGTTACATTCACTCTTATTTTGTACTTTACACACTCTTTTTATTTTCTTTTTCTTTTAAACGATGTTAAGGCAAGCAACAAACTGGACCATAAACAGACTAATCAGAGGGTAGGAGAGATGCAGCCAAGCCTGTATTGTGGTATTTGGTTCACATTTTATGACCTTGTCCTGGCTGGTAAGTCAGGATAATGATTCCTACTATGTTTACAACATCTCTTATTGGATTAAGTATTACTGTCCTTCGCAGCCATATAACGTACTGCAGGATTCTCCTGTTAATTCTGAGTTCTTTCTTTAGTTTATATTTCAGTAAGGAAAATGTTCAGTTCTTTGAGTCCCTTTAGTCTCCACTCATAAATCTGCATGTGCTGTAGGAGCAGTAGAAACACAGCCTCTGACTCCTGACCATTGCCACAAGCTTTTCTACACACACTGAGGAAGGATGGCCATATACCCCAACTGCTTTTTGTCACTTAGATGCAAAAATACTGATATACTAGCAAAAGGCAGTGGTTGCCTTCAAGGTACAGATGCACATGCTGCCATGGAAAGGACTGTGCCAGCAGCCCTTCACGTATAACTTGATCCCTCAAGACCTAGATTGTTCACATGGCTCTTGCAAGCTTATCAGAGCCGTTATTAGTGGAGAAAGATGTTAGCACATAGCAGGAAGGGCAACAGATTGTTCTGTTCAGCAGATAGGATCTGCAGACCATGGCATGGGCACCCTTACCCAAATGTTACAAAAATATACAATAATAAACAGCATACATAATAATATTACACATAAACTCTAGTTATTACTCCTGATATAGGTTAACAGAGAGTGATTGCTAACCTGAGATTATATACAATGTCTTAATGCCACCATAATTGTGGAGGCAAGTTGGAAGACAAAAAAAAAAAAAAATACATATATCTTTAGTAACCCTAAAGCACCGAGGCATACTGGAAACACATCACCATAAGAAATCTAAGCACTCTATAGCTAGGATGTGCTATGGTTCAGGTTTTTCAGGTATGCATATACAAGTAGTAAAAAAATATTTTCCCCATCAAGATCTCTACCTTGTTCAGTAAATGGGTAATTATCACACTGTGTACACCCTGTATATATCATTTTTACTTATTAGCTTAGTTTTTCTTAGGACATCTATCAAAGTCATGCTCAAATGAGACCACAAAAATGTTTAAACCTTTCACTTAACACCAAGCTCCTAATATTCCCATGGGAGCTTTCATGACAGTAGAATCATATAACGATTACCATCCATCCCAAATATCAATGTGGTTATGTAATCATGATGCCATCTCTTGAATCAAGGTCAATCTACACTTACAAATGCAGATTTGGAAAGCCAAAGATCACTTCTCCCCAGGGCAAGATCCTTACTGCTCTGAGAAAGGTACTACGAGGTTTCTGCCTCAAAATTAGTAGTCGCAAAACAGCAAAAATACATCCACAGAAAGATTAAGAAAAGGTTAAAAAAAATCACAAACTGTAACATGATTCATTTATTTTGGGACATAATTCTTCAGGGAGCTTTGCATTTTTATAACATTTTCCATGCATCCAACTAATCCACAGTTGATTTCACTCGTCTTTTTCCAACTCTTTCACTTCTCAGCTGCTGGAGATCTTTCTTTTAGATTGTCTGCATTAATGCTGTTGCTTATTCTACTTGACTTTTCTGGTCTTCAGTAGGGGAAGCCCTCAGGACAACAGGAACTCCATTTTGGAAAACACTGACTACCCTTAACTATCCATTAAAATGCATAAATAAATAGAGATATGGAAATCATCTTGACACACATAATTTCAGGCCAAATTTGGGCCAAATTTAAGGCAACAAGAAAGAATTATTTTCTGGTGGAAAATGTAGGACAAACAACTGCAAGCAGTATTATCTGATTTTATTTTAATGATATTAGTTTATTCTGAACCTTGAATGGTATGCTGTTGCACTACTCTGGTTTTATAGCTCTGCTCCAAACTGCTGTTAAGACCATTTTCCATAATACAAGGCACCTGTTGATTAAACTGGAGCTATTTTCATTATTAACATTTGCTCAAGATGAAAAGAATACAATGTGGGATACAACCCCCCCCCCAAAAAAAAAAAAGAAAAAAAAAGAAAAAAAGAAAAATCACCTCCAACCACCTAATCCTGCAGTGAGAAGAAATGTCTTTTTTTACAGTTATTTTTGCTAGGCTCTCAGGGATTTTTAGTAACACAGTATAGGTAAAGATATATTTTAATCCTGACAGAAGCTCTTTAAACACACATGTGAAACAGTGAGGAGTGAAAAGCAGAGAAGGAACGAGCAAGGCTATTTAGGGACACAGCTAAGGAGTACTTTATATTGACAGGAGAAGTGGATGTGACTGAGCCTGGAAGAAACCTTTCCCTCATTGTTTCATAAAGGAAGCTGCAGGTCATGTTTTACAGCTTAGAGGATATTTCTCTCTTGGGGGTGAAATGTTAAAAGACATTTTAATTATGTCACAACAGATAGTTAAGTCATTAAAAACTATTAAAGCCCAATACTGCCGTAGGCCCAGAAAAGCAAGTTTCATCTTGGAAAGATGAAGTAAAGTAAATGCAGTTACAAGGAGGAAAGAAATGTTTCGTTGCTAGAGATTCAAATGCTGGCTAGGGGCAAAGCATTAATAAAAGGAGAGTGGGTCCATAGAAAACTGTTCCTGTATAATTTTTTTGATTCACATATAGAAAAGCAGCATCATGCTTCTCTACCCTCCATGGATTGCTTATAATGTACACTGCATTTTTTCCCCGTCACTAGTGACCTCACAGTATATAACAACGCATGGAAACTTTTGAATCTACAGGGAAAATAGAGATTTTAGAACTGGCTTTAGGAAAGAGGCCAAAAGCCCTACAAATGCAGTTTAGTTCAGGCAGGGATCTGTACTAGTACAGGTCGTCTCTCCTGGGCATAAGACACTGCTTCAGAGTAGAGACATACCCTGCAACTCCAGGGCTGTGGCATTTCCTAGGTCTCCTGCAGGACAAAAGCCCTGGGTAGGCTGCTGTCATTAGCTTCATCAATCTCACCAATATCTTGCCTCCTTATTACATCTTTCCCTGTTCATAGGGTATGGACTAGGATAGGGATGAGGATATCAAAGAAATAGCATCACCCGAGATGGTTAGCCCAAGAGCAGGCACCTTTGTCCCTCCCTCCTGCAATGTCAGACAGTGTAAATATTTGACATACTCCAGACTTTTCAGTTAGGTTATATGGGCAAGAATATGCCACAAGGGAAAGGAGGTCTATTTTTCAGTCTTCATTTCTTTGGTTATTATGGTAAGTGAGCAAACAAGCCATCCTGTACTCAGTACAGAAGGACCCAGTAAGGCTATCCATTTTTACCTGCAGAAATGCTTGTGCATATTTTAAACACAGTTTTTAAATAATGAGCAAATAATGAAGTATTTTCCATCACAGCCAGTGTTGCATGGGCTTCTGGAAGTACAATTCCACTAGTTGTCCAAAGAATCATCAGAGTTACCTCTGTTATAGAGACCTATTTCCTACAAACCCATACAGGAAAAAAAAAAAAAAAAAAAAAAAGATAAAACCACACAATAAAACAATAAACCAAAATTGATTCAATTTAGAAACCATATACTAACAGCCTCCAGTCCTTGGGTCAGGTCCTTTTGAGGGCCTGTCAGGCAATGGAAACTCACCTTGATTAATTTTCAAGTACTGTTTCCTTCACTGTAGGATTAACAAATCTGTTTGACATAAAATGGGACATTTTTTATGCAAATCTCTGTAGAGAGGGTTTTGTGACATTAAAGAGGTTCGTACAATTTCATTCACCCTGCCCTTGGAGGTCATTTGGAATTGCACTAAAGCATTTGTCTATGCCCTTAATACGCATTTTGAAAGCTAATTTGAGGTCTGCTGGATTGGGAGTCCAGGTCCTTATTAACATTTGGACATGTTTATACAGAAATGATATTATAAATCTGAAACTACTGTCACTCCAATATACACCAGCAGGAACTCTGCTGAAGGCTGTGAAGCTCTCATGAGGAAAAAAAAAAAAAAAAAGAAAAAAAAAAAAGGAAATATTGTAGTAATGCATCAGAAAATCAGACCATAGACGTATGTTTACCTTCAAGCAGTATGTAAACATACAGAGGGAAAAATTCCCCTTACACTTCCACCAGTGTCTTCATCATTATTGTTTTTGTTCTTATATTCCATTTACACTGGTAAAATCCCTCAGCTAAGTTATACCCAATCATTTCTGATAAGATAGTAAACAGACTGTGTTATTGCAATACCAGTGAGGAATACGACCTTTACCGTGTGTACAAATTAAAATGCACTGACCAAATTTGGTGACCTTTATGGTAAAGCTTCCTTATAGAGTAACAATGAATTTGCTATTAAATATCACTGCTTCTGCAGACAGACTAGAAAAGGCCAGTAATATTATTAAGCACTTTTGGTGTATTTAAATGAGTATGAATCAGTCAAGTTGCATATGAGTAAAACCTACAAGATTTGATAGCAACGGGAAACGGCCAGCCCACACCAGCAAGGGAATATCATTTACTTTGTCACACTGTTTTTGTGCCCTGACTTCCACATCATTTGGGACAATTTCAAACTTCCTTTTGTGACTCTGTGTCTACATAATTGCCATATGCACTAACTCTACGCAGTCTTTCCATTCCCTCCAAGTCTTCTTATGAATTGCTTCTTGCTCATTTATCATCTTCTTGGTGTATACCCCAGGTGAAACCAACTGCCATCTACAGGTGCGGTTCCTCAGCATTTCCTATGGGAGGACTGAATTTTCTGCCACTTAGCTCTTTAGCCAGTGACGGTCATTCAGGATGACATTTTCCAAGCAAGAAATCTCTCTCAAGCTGTTTTATGTATTTTATTTAAATGCAGCCAATTCAAAGAAGAAAACTACAGAAAATTGTCCAAGTGTCCCATGCTGGAAAAGACAATGCAAACATTTTCTCTAGTGCCTACACGCCTCGGAGCAAGATGGGGAATATGAAGAAGAACAGGGAGAAAGGAGTTTGACCTGTCAGTGAGGGGGCATTTTTTGGGTGTTTCTAGGAAATTTTGGCTCTCCTTTGGGAAAGGTAAGGCTTCTCTAAGATCCCAGTTCATGTGCACTCATGACTAGTTCAAAATCTCAAGTAATTTTTACCACCTGCAACAGTTTGTTATCAGGGTAATGATAAAAGCACAATGTTTTCTGTGTTGATTTGCCCAAAAGCAAACAGGGTCTGGTGGAGACCATACACACCGCAACCTTTGTATCCCCTTAATATACTTGTTGTTCCTTGTTTGTTTTTTTTTAATGGCTGAAACATCATTTATAATAACACATGAAAATGGCTTACATTTCTATCTTGTCTTTCAATCCAATAGGCTTCCAATGTGATTTTCAAATTCACTATAAAGAGGATTACTTTTTTTTTTTCCCCAGCACTGGAATGAAGCCACCTACCTTTGGCAGCTGTTTTAATTCTATGTAGCAGATCTAGCCAGCAGTTTAAAGCAAGTAATGACTATTTATTTGGGGATTGTGGTGGACGAAAGGCTTGACATGAGCCAGCAGTGTCTGCTTGCAGCCCAGAAGGCCAACTGCATCCTCGGCTGCATCACCAGAGGGGTGGGCAGCAGGGGAGGGAGGTCGATGTCCCCCTCCGCTCTGCCCTTGTGAGGCCTCATCTGGAGCACTACATCCAGGTTTGGGGCCTCCAGCACAAGAAAGACATGGATCTGTTAGAGTGGGTCCAGAGGAGGGCCGCAAAGATGATCAAGGAGCTGGAGCACCTCTCCTGTGGAGACAGGCTGAGGGAGCTGGGGAGGTTCGGCCTACAGAAGAGAAGGCTCCAGGAAGACCTCACTGTGGCCTTTCAGTACTGAAATGGGTCTTATAAAAAGGATGGAGAGGGACTTTTTACTTGGGTAGATAATGACAGGACTAGGGGGAATGGTCTTAAACTAAAAGAGGGTAGATTCAGATTAGACATTAGGAGGAAAATCTTCACTGTAAGGAGGAAATTCTTCACTCTATCTGTGGTTAGACCCTGTCACAGGCTGCCCAGAGAAGCTGTGGATGTCCCATCCCTGGAGGTGTTCAAGACCAGCCTGGATGGGGCCTTGGCCAACCTGGTCTAGTGGGTGGTGTCCCTGCCCACAGCAGGGGTTTGGAACTACATGATCTTTAAGGTCCCTTCCAAACCAAGCCATTCTATGATTTTGTGTAGATGAAACATCAGGGAGTCTGCATTTTTCCAAAACAGAAATTGCCCGAGGGAGCTAAACAAATGCCCCTATACTTTTGCAAAAACTGCCTTGATATTCTGAACAACCCCTTAGAGTCACTCACAGGGAACTGAACTTCCCCAACAATTCAAACCCAGAAACATGGGTGACAGTGGAGCAGAGGGAGTATGATTGAACCACATTGAAGTGTGCTCAGATAAAGCCTTCCTGCTGAGCCGTGTTTATCAGTTAGTTTGTACTCCCATATGTCAATAGTTTGTCTATCAGTGCATTATGGCAGCCAGTGTTGAAAGCCTTAACTGTAGACCCAGCCAAGGAATGATTTGGCACCTTTTCCATCCTAACAAAAAAAGGTCTAGCTCTCCAACTTAGCACCTATAATAACTAGATCAAACTTTGCTCAAACTTATAAGGACCAAAGCCAGAGAAAGTGTATAATCTGCCTCAACTCCATTTGTGTTAATGGAACAATTTCAGTCTACCCTTATGAGATTCTGGTTCAAAGAAGTTAATAATTTCTCCTTAGAACCATGTGTATAGCTATAGGCAACATTTTATTTGAAAATTCTAATAAAAATAAAATAGTGGGTAAAGGGTTGAGCATCAGCCAGAAATGATCTTCAGACCATCCTCAAACAAATGCAAGTGTCAGATAAAGAAAGCAAAGGCACTTTGGGGGGCAGGGGAAAAAACAGCTGAACACATAACTCATATAACTGTTTTTCATGTTGGGACTGAAAGAAGGGATTTTCTGACTTCAAAGCACACTATTCTTGAGCTAAGACTTGCCTTCAAGTCTCAGCTATAATTAAGACAAATTACTCTCAGCTAAACTGTCAGACACTAAAGAAGAAACTTAAAGTTTAAGCCAGTCTGATTCTATCACCAGCAGGCAGCTGTACATACAAACACCAGTCAGTGCATTACCGTGAGTGATCCATGAAAAGGCTCCTCCCAGCACTATGAATCAAAAGTAAAACCAATTTGTGGAATAGCTTCCAGGAAGCACTGTGCCATCAACACCTCAGAAAGTCAGTGTTAGGAGCTGATGAATCCCCTAAGTGTCACAGAACCCTATTAGGCAGTATTGTGTATTTGTATTTTCATTAGACCCATTGAAACAATTGAAAAACAAACTGAAAAACAGAAAAGACTTGTTACTTACCTCTATGTCTGTTTTTTCTTTACCGTATTGATTCATTTAATGTAGGATATCACATCTTACAAACTTTGCTCACCACTATCTCTAGAAAAACATTAGCATCACTCCTATTCTAGCAGTATCTCTACTACTACAAAACACTACCATCATTAGCATATCAAGCGCTGTTTGGCAGGGAGAAACTATCATGCAGTACTTCATAGTTTTTAGAAGAGAGCTGACATCTGCTGCACTGAACTTTAAATAGATACCTAAACACGGTAAATAGGTTTGGTTTGGTGCTGAAGGCCAAAGACACTGGAAAACATGTTTCAATAAAGAGATGAAGAGAATGTTCCTTTAAAAAACTCCTTTCTTAAAGGACTACTATTATTTCTTCCTTAGAGAAATGTTCCTTAAAGAAAAAAGAAAAAAAGAAAAAAAAAAGACAGAGAACCACCAAGTTTGGCAACCAAGAGTATCACTAAAGCTTAAGACTGATGTTTTTCCTCCCAGGAATCCTATTATTCACCAGTCTACAAGCATTCACCATGTCACTGCTGCTCCTTTCCAGTATGCAGACAAGATGGGAACAAAGTGCTAAGTAATGGTGAGTAAATTAAACTGAGACCAGGCATGAAAATCTTACTTGGAGAGAGTGATAAATTGTGTGCTAGAAATTCAGGGAATGCACACTTCCATGCTTTGCCTAACATGACATATACATATACAGGCAGATTAACATAGCAGAAGCTATTTTACAGCTTCTTAACCCCGTAAGTACCTATATGTGGGTCTTCATCTATTCAGAGTAGACCCTTGAAAGACAAGCTGAAAGTCTTAAGCAATTGCCAAATGAACATCCTTAAAGGACAAAAGGATATTTCTTTTCTACTACCTACTAATTTCTGTCACAAGAAGTGGATAACGCCACATTTAGTGTAACACCAGTGAAACTAAGAATAATAGTGCCTCCGTTTTATTGTATTGGGCAGGACACAATTAAATTTGAGGCAGAACGATTTTCCACAGAAGCCATGGGGAATTGGATAGGCAGTCAAAATTCCCAATCTAAACTTTTGTTTAAACCCGAACAAGATCCTCAAGGTCTGAAGAGGATTTTAACCTCTGTTATTTTACCATTTTCACACTAGCCTGTGAGGTTTCATTTTACTGATGGATTAAATGCACAAATGCCACAAGGCAGCCTGAGCTGACACCAAATTTCTGCCTCTATACAAGAAATCAGAACTTAATGGAAAACTTTGTGTGATGTTTTCCTGAGGTTTCCTACTCAGTTTTGCAGATGGGAAGGTCAAAAAAAAGAACAGAGTTCTGGACACTGAACAAACAACAAAGAAAAAAAGAACAAAGTTCAGGACTTGTTAATAACAGGATTCAAATATAAAGACAAAAAAATGTGTCTTAAAATAGAAAACAATGCAGAGAACTGTACTGGCAGATCTACCATCTATGCCTCTTTCTCTCTTCAAATTGTTGTGAACTTTCAGGAGACATTCCTAGAGAACTTCCTAGTTCCTTAGTTTCCCCTTTCACAAATTTAGGGATGTTACTCCATTAAATACATGGCACACAAACAGGAACATGTGTAGTGATGGCTCTCATTACTTGCTAATATTAAGCCACAAACATTGATTTTTTTTTACTTTATTTTTTTTTAATAGAAAAATAATAATAATAAAAGTTTGTTTCCAAGTGGAGTTATCTTTTGTTTTTCAGTTTACCCACTACTATGATTAGAAGCTTTAACATCTTCCTGGATGATAGATTATTTTTAATTACAGTCACATAATAGAGCTATGAGTATGGCACTGGAGCTCATATGGTGGAAGAAAAATAAAACACAGTTCCCTTTATTCACCTCTAAAACAACTGTTCAGCACTCTTTGCGATGTTATCATTAAATAGCTGTCCTAAACTGAATTTTTACTCTGAACTAAGCTAGCAAACTAAGGTGAACAATAACTAATTTGAAAGTTAAAAATGATCACAAGACTACATCTGTTATTGTTCCTGCCAATAAAACAATACTCAGAAGCATGCTGCATAATTTACTGCCATCAAAATTGTGTTTCCTGCATCTGTGTCAAAATCCTTGTGTTTTTACAATGTGCAAGGAATCCTGAATAAAAGAGATTGGTATGCTACAAATAATTGTTTATTAGCATTGCTTCACAAATTGCATTGCTGCCTGACCCTGCCTGTTGAAACTGAGTTTCAGTGCACAACATTGTTGGTGCTGTCAGCGCAGGGATCTGTTTGTGCAAAGTGTGTAGCAATAAGTTAATCATGATGGATAACACAGTGGAGCTCTGTGAACATTGCAAAGTACCGTACCGGTGGTCATTCCCATAGAGAATATCCACTACTTGCAGCAATGAGAGGACAGTATCCAAACTAAAAAAATTAAAAGAAAACATAAGTCTTTATGGGCAAAAGAGAAAATAACCTCCATCTCTGAGTTTATCTCATTGCAAGACTGGAAGTGGGGCAGAAAGCAATGAAACTTATTAAATCCATACATCTTTGTACATCTATGCATGATTTCTGTCACGGTGCCAATTAGTAGCTGATTTGCAAGATTTGCAGTAGAACACACATTTACTCCAGCCCTTTATGCGGTGCAGGGAAAAAACAATCTGCAAACATTTCTTCCCATGAGCAAGACAGCAGAGAAATGCAATTCTCCAGTATGGTAGAAACAGGGGGATGTAGCCAAAAGATAACATGTTACTCAACTATAACTAACTCTTACCCTAGACAAAGAAATTTCAGTTACATACTGAAATATACTTAAATAAATCCTTGTAGGGCTACACAGCCAAAAATTAATAAACTGTTGTAGTAGGTTAAGTTTAAAACTTTTTTATAGTTTGGTTCGTTGTGACATGTTTTTTTCAAAAATATGCTGGGCAGGTCTCCTAGGCTGCTGAGAAAATGAGGATATTAATCAGTTTCCAGGGTAAAGCTTATCTGCAAATCCTCCGAAACCATAATCCTGAGAACCGAACTGAGCGACTGGTTTGAAGCTCTACAGAAGTTTTGAAAGTAGTTCTGAGAACTTCTGCCTAAAGTGAAGCCTCCATGGGAGATTATGTGCTGGTGGTATTTGGAGAGCAATTCAAAGGCAGAAATCTCCAGAGAGGTCCCGCTGATGGAATTTTTGGAGGTCGGCATTCATGAAACCAGATATTTTTGAACATTCTGGATATGTGAAGGGAACCTCTGAACTCGTTAAGTATCCCAGCTTTGTTTTTTTAAACACACAGCTGATCAAAGCTTTTAACTCTCTATTCCTTTCCTCCCTGGCATCTATGACAAGAGCTTAAATAGTTGAGTTCCCCATGGAATAAAACAGAGAAAGAGAGAGACGTGGTATGGCTGCGTGTATATTTTCCCCTTTCTGCTTGTCAAAGCCTCAATACTTAACATATTAATTTATTGAGTTCAACTTTTTAATGCTAGCTCCTTTAAGTTATTAGAGCTCCTTTTTCATCATAATCCTCTTATTTGGTAATCAGTCTGAGTCTGCCTGTATTTTTTTAAGGATATATTAAGTTTCTGGTGGAGATGAAGGAAAGTTTTCTCTTGATCTACTTCACAGACTCCAACTTATTAGTGGTTCGGTGCCACCCTTAGGCCTACAATTGCTTTGTGGTAGTTTTCTATTTCCTGTATTGCCCTTTAGGAACGGAAGGGTGACTTTTCTTTTAAATGTGTTATGGTTGCTGAAAGCTGACCAGCAGAGAGAGAGAGGAATTAAAATAGATATGGCAAAGATCATAATAGCTACTGTAATGTGCTTCAACTGGAAGAACCACCACCAGACCCTTTTGTTTAGTGAGTCATTCCTGAAATTGCTCATAATGCATTTCTTAATTATTTGTCATGGAAGTCTGTCTTAGCACAAGAGATCCAAAAGTACAAACTAATCTCAAGACACCAGGCAGATATTGCACCACGAACAACAAACTTCCAGTCACCTCTGACTCAAGTTTCTATTTCTAAAGATAAATAAATCCACCCCTCAGTATTACCAGCCTTCCTGCTGCTCACTATATGTACTTTAAAAGGCAGAAAAATCATTAACGCATGGCAACATCATGTCTCAATTTGAACGCATCAGAGAGAATTCTTCACAATCCCTTTGCTTCCCAGCTATAGGGCACAGCAAAACTCACTAAAGCAACAGGCAACAACAGACTCTTAACAGAAGTTTAACGGCTCTGCAATTCCCTCTGTGATCTTTCAAACCCCATTTAAAGATAGAACTTCATTTATCCACTTAAGCAAAAAGCTGTAGACAGCAAGCTGCTTCCCCTTCTTTCTCAAATCTAACGTTCAGTGGGGGAAGAAAAAAATAAAAAAAGAAAAGAAGTCAGCATAAGGGCAGTCCCACATCAACTAATCTGTGCAGTGAATTAATTAAACAATTATATTAGCCAAGCCTTCACTTCTGATGTGGCACAGCTGACATTAATTGGGCCACGATCAAGATAGTAATTCAGGTTAATTGGATTTCCACTGTCAGCAGCTATCAGCTTGTTTCAATATGCTGCTGTCATTTAAGAATAATTAATCACGGATGACTTTATTGAATGGCATGGGCTGACAGCTGATGGTGTGGTGACGCTTGAAAAAGTTGGTGATTGCTATAGGCCTACTGAAAGGAAAGCTGGTTTCCTTCCTAGAGGTTATTCTATCGTCACTGCATCGTGAGACTCAGAATTTACTCCATGAAGTGTTGAGACAGTGATATTTGCTGAGTCTTGCACGCGTGCAGAGGCAGAAAAAGAGTGGGCTGAAGGAAGGAACAGCCATTTCCATTGAAATAGTGCCGCAAAAGGTCAGCGGGATATGCGTGTTCCACTGCAGCCTTCAGGCACACAGTCATTGTTTGGCTATTGCTACAGCAGCAAAAGATTCAATAATACAACAGTTCACATGCTGTAAGAACTGAAATGCCAAGCTTGATCTATTATTATTTGTTTTTCTCCATTCATAATAGGCCATTACTTTGGTTAATATCTGATAATATAATTTATTCGATCTGTTGCAAGAATGTCTGCAAAAATGTCAAGGAACTTACGAAGGCAATCTCTATGTATTAATAACTTGAAAAAGGCGACAAAAGTGTTGTGGGGAAGTGGGAAAAAAAGCTAAAAATTAAAGTATAAGATGAAAATAATTTAGAGTGTTCCATACGGAGTAGTAAGAATACATTATGCTTCTGAAAAAAAAAAAAAAAGGCAATTTAAACTTGAGGAAAGAAAAAATCTTAACACCAAGACCTATTAGACTGTGTAATTATTCCCAAAGGGGGGAAATATACATATATATTTTAAAATTAAAGTACCATTTCAGAGTATCCTTGACAGAGCTCTAAAAAAAATGTATATATCAGAAATGGCAACGCTACTTTGTTAGTTGGATGGAGAAAAATTTCTATTAGGAATATGATGATTGGGTAACTACCAGAAACCAGTTTTAGATGGACAGAGGAGAAAATTTCTGAAGGAAAATCAAACGCTGTGGGTGATAAATTTGGTTCCCATTCTTTTTATTAAAATAGCGGACAGGAGACTGGAATGTGCATTACTCAAACAGCGGGGCACAGATTCACACTTGAAGATACTTTGTTCTGCCAGTGAGAGAAGCCTCAACAGGCAGAAGCATCCACTACCCAAGGTGTTCACGGAAAGGTTGGAACTGGTGCTTAGGGACGTGGTTTAGTGGGTGATAGTGGTGGTAGGGGGATGGTTGGACCAGATGCTCTTACAGGTCTTTTCCAACCTTAATGATTCTATGACTCTAAAGTGAGGAAATATTTTTTATGACCTCTCTTCAGAGTGGAACTAAAGGTGCTGTAGATACTCATGAGAAGCAAACTTGATATTCTTAATCTCTGGGGGTTTGATTCAGCGAGCTTCTTCAGCTTCTTCAGCTTTTTACCTTCGATTATAGCTAAGACCTGGTTGTCTCCTTAGTCATTAGTTCTGAAATTCTCACAAGTTCTCCTTGCTGGAATTCAACCTAATCTGAACGACAGGCAAAACCAGCTAAATGCATAGCTTTATTATATTTAAAGTCTCTGGTTCCAAATTGAGTCCAAACGTGCAGTAGGGGGTGGTTATTTAAAAAGAGACTGAGAATGTCAGCAAACTGTTTTTGCTTGTTGTTGTTGTTGTTTGTTGTTTATTTGATCTACGATCCTGCTAAATCTTATAACATGCTATATTAAATTGTGGGCATGAATTAGTTCTATTACCAGGGAGTCCCCTAATAAATAGGCAAAATGCTGCTCTACAAATGTTCCTTACAAACACTCTGTGCTTTTCTGCTTATCTCTGTGATCATTTCCAACAAATAAAAATTGAATCTGAAACTACAAGTTTTTAAATTTATTTTTTTCCTTCTAACCATATCCTCTTAAAATAGGATGGATGTGCTCTGTCATTAGCCCTGTAATTTGCAAGAAAGTGGGTATTGCATTTGTCACTTTCTTTCCTTGTTCCAAAATTTGCCAAATTCAATCAAATCTGAGAGGAATAGAGCCCCTAAAATAGTTCTGCTCCCATGATGCCCTGTAGAGAGGATAACCATTCATTTGGTTTGGCAGCAGTCAACTGGTCAAACTGCAAAATCCGCGCCCAAACAGTGTGGTTTCTGGAAACACCACGGTTTTTTCAGTATACATGTAGTGGGGTTTAAGCAAAGGGGAGAAAGATGTGGAAAAGAGAAATTTAGGGTGACAATGGCCACAGCTGACATCAAACAAGATGTTATTAATTCTGCTGCTCGTCGAATAATTTGGTTTTCAGTCCAAGGATTTCAGAAAATGTTTCTGCAGTATAGGGAAATGGATTTACTTATTGCCCATGAAAACTGTTGCCTGGCCAAAAGTGTTGCAACAGCAATGTTTGAGGAAGAGCCTGTAGCAGAGATATAATAGAATAATAATTTATTTTTTCACCCTGCTGTAAAGGTAAGATCTACATCTGGCCAAAGTACTTTCAAAATCATGGAGAGTGAGGGTTTCAGAGGCTTTATGGCAGCACCTATCCCTATAACATCCCTTTGAAACACTCCAAAATTTTGTGTGTGTGTGTGTGTATGTGTACTGAAGGTGAAGATTTTCAGTGGCATTCACCTAATACTGCAATTTTCTGAAGATTTTGCCTCATTTGGTATTATGAAATAATCCATTCCTGCATGAAGCTCCTTTATGTGGGGGAACTATAATGCAAAGTATCATAGTGCAAAGATCCTTTTGGATCTGCTCAAGGGTAACTTCTGTAAGCAGGAAACCTGTGGCAAAGCAGAAAATTGAAGTCAGTTTTCTGGCTTTTGCCTCTCTGTCAAGCAAAGAGCTACAGAAGACACCAGTTCAACAGGGATTCAACATTTCAGTGACACTGGTTCTATGCTGTTGGTTTCTGTCCAGAATATATGTAGGTCGTGGACCACGAACTCTGTCTAAAAGGTATTTTTTTTTTCAGAAAATAAGGCAAAAGAACCAAAACTGAATTACACCAGAACAAATCAGATGTTTATAAGGCAAAGTTGCTACCAGCATTTTAGCAGTAAAGACGTCAAAGACTGGACTAACCGTGAATATTAGACTATACTTGCATCTCCAGATTTAAAAAAAAAATAAAATAAAATAAAATAAAATAAAATAAAATAAAATAAAATAAAATAAAATAAAATAAAATAAAATAAAATAAAATAAAATAAAATAAAAAATAAAAAGTAATAATAATAAGAAAAAGACAATGGAAGCAAAGATTGGATTCACATGCCATTATTTCTGTGCTGCAGGTTTAGTGCTTGAGCTGAGGATTTTCTTCTCCAGGGTCCCACTCCAACATACTCCAGAAGTTCTTAAGTTAGTAAATGCATTTGAAAAACGGTAGGAAAAGACTAAGTGAATAGGTCAGTTAAATCGCACCTGTCAGGCAAAGCGTGGGAGTCTCTTCCAGCAATGTCAGAGCAAAGCTAATGGTGAGCGGACATAAAACTTGCTCAGTAGGGTCATAAAGTCTTGGATCTCCATTGGCATTCAACTGTCTACTAACATTTGGTCTCATGCTTCAAGGAGCTTGTAGGCCATGCCAGTGTTACAAAGGGTTGCCACCTTGGACTTTTCATTGGCACTGATGCCAAGAGGTAGGAAAAAGGAATACCTACTGAAGCTGGAGCTCTAACTCCAATGCCTTTCTGGGCAGTACTCCATACACCTTGTTCTTTGCCAATTTTTGTTTTATTTCCCCTCTTTGTTTTCAAGCAAAGATCTTGGAACTGTTTTTTTTTTTTCTTTTTTTCTTTTTTCTTTTTGTTTAAATAAGGCTCAGAAAACAGTCCAGATGGCAGGCAGGTGAATGTTGTGCTGTTATTTTTTCATCTTGGAAAGACACACATATGATCTTTCCAAGAAGAAAAAAAATACCCATTCCTTTTCTCCACCTGTTTAATGGAGCTGAAATTTTATTAGCAGTTTGGAGTGGCAGGGAGATTTTTCATTATTTGTTTGTTTCACACAGGTAACAGCATGAGAGTGGAATATTTGTTTTTATAATTGTCTGCGCTCATTGCTTAATCCCTGAGCATGTTACTGTTAATAACAGATCACAAAGTCCTCAGATATTTGATGTAGATAATTGCAGGAAAAAAACAACAAGGTGCCTTTCCTTGGATGCTTAGTAGAAATGCTACCTGATGTGTCTTATTCTTTAAAAAAATGTGAATGTCTCTCTCAAATTTACAAATAATTAGTACCTGGTGTTACTGTGTATTGAAAAGACAGGATTAGACCCTTCCTTGTAAGCTCCTGTTGGAACAACAGCTCACAAGAAGGAGAGGTGGGTAAGGATCTAGTATTTTTTATTTTCTGAGGTGAGCAGCAATGGCTTTGAAGCTCTACTTAAATTCACTTCCTGCAGACTTAGCCTGTAAATAGTTGGCTATAGTTGGAGCCTTTTTGGATACATCAGGGTAGGGTGTTCAAAGTGATGGAACTGAAGTAATTACCGTCTTTCTGTAATTAGTTCTTCTGTTGGTCTCATTAGCTGGTCTCAGGTGTTGATCTCGTGATTGTCATCTTAAAACTGCCATGAATCAATAAATGAGTGTGTGAGTATGGTGGTGAAAGGTAACCAAGTATATGTTTTTTTTTTTTTTAATATATATATATATGTTTTTAAAATATGTTTTTCTTTTTCTTAGAACTCTTTTATCTTTTTCTTTACTTTTCCTTGCAGCGGAAGACTACAGTCTTCAAACATTTTTTCAAGAGTATAGAAGATCTACATAAGGAGGCAAGTCTGAAAGCTCCAGAAATTTCAAGTCTTCCTGATGAAGAAAAAAATACAATGTAGACAACAGCATTTGCACTTGCCCACTGTCTCCTACCTCCACTCAGGGTTGCAATGCAAGAGAATTACGCATTCGGCAAAAGATGTTCTGAGCTTGTGGTCTATTCAGTCCTCAATCTTCACCAGAACAACAAACAAAGATGTTGATACTGCTCTTACCTGGATTTTTCCTATTTAGATTTGCTGGCAAGGAACTGGCATGACCTCCCATTATGTTTAGCTTCTCCACAGCAGCTCAGCTAAGACGATTCAAGACCTAACAGCAACTAGGCAGTATTGAATTCTGGAGTGCATCACAAGTGACACACAGTCATGTCAACGAAAGTCCAGAGACATGTCAGAGGTCTAATACCAGAAGAAACACACGCTGTTGAGTATTTGCAATGCATGTGTAGATATTTCTGTTATAAAGAGTTATAGTACTTCAACTTGGCAGATGCTGAGCCCTTTCTCTGGAAGGTGAAGGTGTAGCATGGGAGGGGAGGATGGCAATGGATTTAATCTTCTGGCAACTGGAGAGCAGGAACCACCTTTGGGAATTTTATCGCTCAGGTTTCCTAGAAAGTCAGTATTTGGCCTTGCAGTTGTCCCTCGGTTTCATTGCAGCTCAGTGTTTTAAATTCTGAGACTGCATACTGAGGACTAATCTTTTCTATTTGAATGATGTCTGACCAGCTCCATAATGCAAGGAGAGGAGGTGTAAAAGGCAGATGTGCTGCTAAGTTTAACTCTACAGCGCTGAACTGATTAACCTGACATGACAAAGAACATGTACATAAGATGCTCTCAGCTTGCTTGCATGCTTCTGCTGGATATTTGGAAAACAGGCAAAAGAAACTGGATATTCTTGCATATAAAAAAAAAGTATTTATCTCAAATTGTGATTTTTTTTCAAAGATCAAAAACAAATCACTTCTGATGCTAAGCACTTTCTTATTTAAAAAGGCCCAAGAAGGTGAAAAGGGTGGAGAGAAGGGCAATAAGACACAAAGCCATGTCAAAGACACAGACACTTATTAAAGAATTGCTAATAATTCAGAATTGCAGAATTATTTCTGAGCACTTATTACAGAATAATTCAGAATTTTGAGTACGCTGGGCAGAGTCCAGCAGCAGACACAGTGGTGGGAATTTCTTACAACTACCCAGAGAAACCAGAGAAACTGAAGTTAATCCTTAAGCACCTGCTTGTTGGTGAGAGAAGATTAAAAACATTAAAAACAGGAAAAAAAAAAAAACAGTTAAGGGAAATTTCAGTTTGTGAGGCATATGATTAAGGTTGCAATGGGCCACTAATAATGCACAAAAATTGCAGCTGCTACTTCTTAGATCATGCTAGTGTGACCAAGATAAAATGACTTTGTTACGCCTGATTATGATGGATATAGATGAATTACTTACTGGATTGGAAATCTGTAGTTTTCTAGGGATGAGTGATCACGATTTGATTACATTCAATATGAAAAACAGAATAAATTCTTAATCAGTAACTTCTTATATATATAATTGGTGCCTCAAAGGGGCACAGCTCCCCAAACTGAGAAAATTTGAGTAAAACTGACAGCAGAAAGTATAAATAGAAAAATGAGAAAGAAAAATTGGAGAGCTTAAAAGAACAGCGTATTAGCTGACCAGCATGCCTTAATCTTGCAATCAAAAAAAATGAAGACCTTTAGTGAAAACATCACCCTGATTCAGTGATAAAGTGTAGGCAGCAATTAAAAATTTGAGGAGTCATGCTGCGAATGGAGGATGAATGCTCTCTGCAATCTTCTAGTTTTATATCCAGCAGGCTGTTTGGGTCCCTGCATTGATAGCAACAGCTCCTGCAATGATATAACCAATGCTACATCTATCAGCTTGACTCCCTGTGAGGGACACCCAAAACCCACCTAAATTTGCAATAAACTCAAACCCCAAACCTTAGTGATGATAGAGGCTGACAGACAGATAATATATCTCAATTCCTTAAGAGATGAAGCTTAAAAGTTTAAATGCAATATAAAGAGATGGAATTTAGTATCTGTTAGGCATTACAAAGAGAAGCTAAATGCACCATCAGAAACAATTCCTGGCCAGACTAATGAACTGAGTTTGGGGGATTTTCTGGAGAACAAAAGAAAAGAAATCCTAGCAATGCAACAGACCAACTGAGTTTGAGAGAGAGCGCTGTTATTAAGAACACGAAAATACAAAAACATTCAATAAACACTTCTGTTGCATATTTGGGTAACGAAGGATGTTGTATATGCCGGCGTGGATTGTATTAGGAAGACAGAATGATTTTAAACAACTTTTACATTCATTTATCAGCAAGTCTGGATAGGCTGTTCCCTAATGCTCCTAAAGAGACAGCCAAGTAGACTTGGCCCACTGTTGTGTTAATAAATGTTAATAAATCCTGGGATACAGGGGAAATTCCAAAGTGCTGAACGAATGTTGATGTTACACACTTAATCGAAGAAAGGCAAGAGGGGCAAGAGAGATAACCAGAGTATGCTTAGCTTGACCTCAAAAGAATACAGCCAGACAGGATTCACCAGAGAATGAATTAAAATACGGGGCTGGAACTAGTAACAGCCTATTTATTTATTTGTTTGTTTTTAACATAAAACATTTAAAGAATTGGATTACATTCTGAGAAGTTAGAGAACTGATTGCTGAAGGTGTGAAGATCCAATAGTCAAGTATAAGGTGTTGGTGTTTGACTTTTCATAGCCCATAGCACTCTGATGGAAAATATAGCACTGAGAAATTTCCACAAAGAAAATTTCAGATGAAGAAGCTTGCATATTTTCACTAGAGACATCGCTAAGGATCACCTACAGAGAAAGCAAGGGAAGTCTAAGCCTACCACTGATCCCTCAAAATCCATTTCCTGGAGGACAGTCACATTCACAGACTTTTCCAACTCTTCATGCTGATGCTAAGAAACTCATTGAATGGATCAGGTTCTAACACTGATCTTAGGAACAGACATTAGATTTGGTATTTCTGGTCTTTGTACCAGTGATCTGAAGCGGCCAATGAACATGTGGTGATAGTAATGGCAGAAGAGATCCAGCCAAACAAATGAATGCATTTCAATGCAGATAATGTAAATGCAAACATCTGAGAACAAGTAACATATGCAGAACTAGAAATGGATAACCATAATTTTAGAAATAGAGACTGCAAAACATTTAAGAATCATGCCGGATAAACAGCTCGAGATGAGTTACCAATGAGACCATGTGTCCACAGGTCTGAGGCACTCCTTGGACATGCACTGCAGCAAGTAAGGGGGGGAAGATATTTCCCAACTGTGTATGACATTGAGGAAATCATAATTTAAATGTTGAATATATTTACAGAACTCATCGTTTAGAATGGATGCTAACTAACACAACATGGATTAGATAAGAGACACCAAAATGATTTAAGGTTTGGAGAACTGTCTTCCAGTGAATAACAGAAAATTATAATCTATACATAAATTTCCATGGACAGGAAAAAAGAAAAAAAAATCTATTAAAAGGATCTTTAACTTGGTGGAAAAGTCTTAAAAAGAGTGTTTAGTTGGAAGCAGACATCAGTTACTTTCTAATTAGAAACAAGGTGCAATGCTTTTGAGGTTGGTTAACCACTGGAACAAATAGCATCATTTCTGGGTCTGGTCTGCAAGTTAAGCCTGGATGCCTTAATGGAATAATGCTTTTTAAAAACACGGTTATGAGACTCAATGGACAAGTAATTGGGTAGATATATAAGTAATCAGACAGATCATGAAATTGCTTATGAAAATTGATGCATTATCAACATCACATACAAAAAGCTGTGAAGCTTCATCACTTTAAGTCAACAAAAGGAAAACAAGAGCATTTGAGACAGCAGATTTGTGTGCCTATAAGATGGGAAAGGAATCTGTATTGCCTAGATTTTGTACTTGTCCTGAATATAAGCTGCAAAATGTCCAAACGGACTTATTGTGTAACTGTATTCTATGTAAATATATTCATAAAATATGGGATCTGAGACAAAAATGATTAGTTATATTTAGACTGCATTTCAGATAAAATAATCTAGAAATACACAATTTAGATAGATCTTTGTGAAGTGTATTTATTTCTAAAGTGGTGCCGTCTGCAGTGCAGTATTTTCTAAGTGGATTACAAATGCTGTGTTTTTGTTTGTTTGTTCATTTTTTAAGGATGTGTTACAGTGGGGAGAAATGACAAAACCATGGCAATGTGTAAACAACAGAACTAATCTTTTGAGGAATTAGAGTTACACAAAGCATTTATTAGTTCTCCAATAAAGGCAGCGAACGCTACATTACCTTCTTTGCAGGTAGAGCCTGTAAGGTTTAGTAGAAGGGGAAATGTCTGCTTCTTTAAGGGTATCTGTTCCCTTATTTTAAATAAATAAATAAATAAATAAATATTAAAAAAAAAAAAAAAAGAAGAAGAAGAAGAACCTTTTTTTTCCAGGACAACAAGGGAAAATAAGAAAGGGAGGCAGTGATGGGAACCAAGTCTGGTCAGTAATGACAGTTTATGAGAGCAGGTGAGATTGTAGAAATATTTATGCCAGTGGGGTCATCTGTTGGAGGACTTCTAACCTGGGAAACAATCTCAAGAAACATATCTCCCAGTCACACGTATCGGTGGGCTAACAAGCTACAGGGATCACTTCCAGGAAGGATGAACCTTGCAGTTTATATGATTGTGAACCAAGGGGCCCTGGACTGGGATGGTGCAGGAAACTGCAGAGCTCTGCACACCCTCTGCAAAGCAGAGGGAAAGGTGAGCAGGAGGAACAAAGAATGGGGGTAGATATAAAAGGGTATAAAAGGGTTGCATGTAAAATGAGACTAGTCAGTATACTTGTCTGGCTGAGCCCTGTGGCTGAACACTGAAGCCTGTCCTATCTTCTTGTACTTTCTCATTAAATCTTAACTCTCTGTCTTTGTATTTGCACTTTTCCCTGTGTGCATGTTTGCTGTAAGGCAGGCCTGCAATTAGCACAGGAGGTGCTTGAGAGACAGAAGCGCAGCAAGGTCTGTTCATGAGGCTTAAATGGTATATGTTTTTAAGAACAACTCTGTGGTTATGTCTGAAATAGGGAATCCCAGAGCCCTTCCATGTTCCTGGGAAAAGAGATTGCTCCAGTATATCCGTGCACCACAGCAGGGCAGAACTTGTTTGTGCATTCACTATCCCATATGCCTCCAACAAGGAGTTGTGGCTCCTTATGGAAGTTATAGGTTGTTTCAGAAAATACCGAGTCTGAGTGGTTGGGGGGCCAGGACCTCATTGTATGGTGAGGCCTGCTCTGCATACAGGCAGTTCCCAGAAAGAAAAGGCCTCAGCTTCAGCCTGGATTCATATCACTCAATTTTAACTACCTACAAATATCAGGTATGAGTTTGAAATTTAGGTCCAACTCCACAGTAAATAAAGATGCTGGACTGCCAATAAACAGTGGAAGTGTTGGAGGACACGCAGCCCTACAGTATATTGGGTGTCCGTGCACAGGTGTTGGCTGGCTGGGGCCTGCAAGGCCTCTGTGTATTAAAAGAGTTAAATGAATTTTCCCCAACTCACATCTGTTTTGCCCATAATGGTAATTGTTAAGTGATCTCCTTGTCTTTATCTCAACCCATGAGCTTTTTCTTCATACTTCCTTCCCTGTCCTGTTGAGGAGAGGGAGTGAGAGAGCAGCAGGGGGGTGCCTAGCACATGGCCAATGCCAACCCACTACAATACTCTACCACACACAGTTAGAAAGCATCTGAAAATGCTAGAAATGCCAAGCACACCATACTTACAGGTATTTGAGACTGCTCCAGCAGTGAAGTGTGGGTATAATCTATGGAGCTGTAAGATCATCAGTGCCCACAAAGATGATGGACAGTGATCTTGATAAAAGATGGAAAAGAGAATGCATGTACAGCAACAGTAAGGAAAGATCTACCAAAATGGAAATTATCTAAGAAAAGGACAGTCATATTTACCAAATAAGAAAACTTTCTGGTAAGGTTTGGCACTCTACAACTAACAGTGAGCAGACAGCAGAGCAAGCAGAATGCTGTTTATTTCAATGCGCATACATAGCTGTGTAACACAAGCCCCAAAACAGCCCACAAGGACTCTGCTACCAGTCCCACTACAACTAGTGGCCAGGCTGCTGCAGCCTAAGCAATGTCAGTAGATACCCTTCTACTTTTATCACATTGTAAGACGAAAAAAGTAAAGGGAAAGAAAAAGATGGATGAGGAAATCAGCAGTGCAACTTGCAAACAACTTGAAAAACAAACAAGCAATCTGAATTTCTCTTCCTGTGAAGCCATGTCAGGAGATGAATGGTCATTGCTCGCCCTCCCCAAAGCTTTTGTAATGTCAGCCCATGGGCATGTTTTTCACTTGCTATTGCAATCCCTGCTCTGAGAAAGAACAGCACGATTCCTTTCACACTCATTTTAGCGTGACCTACAACAACTCAAGGGAGATCTAAGGAGAAAAACAGGTCTTTTAAAATTTATTTATTTATTTTTATTTATTTATTTTTCATTCTGCTGTTCAATAACCACTTAGAAGGAAGAAGGCATCTGTTTGTTGGCTGCAAACTCACAGTGGTGATCTACGCTCCAGACTACTCCTAACACTGCTGCTGGGAATCCTTATAACCCTGGAAGGCTGCTGAAATCTGCTCATTTGTATGACCAGCTCATCCCATCTGCTCACGTAGTCAGCTTCACGTGATGGCAAGACTACCTGTGGTGATGGCATGACTGTTTGCAGCACTGTTTCCTATAATAAATGCTCAGGGGATCACTTTAATAATGAGATAACCATTTCAGGAAGTTTGATGTTATGTCTGTTTCCTATCTGGTGCCATTTATTATTCAGTAGTAAGCCAGTGCCAAGAAGTCTGACAGTAGAGTACCTGGCCAAATTGTGCCCACGATTCAAAAGCCAGTTTCAACTGGCACTAGAGCCAATTTCAACTGGCTGAACACCTCTGAAGTGAGGGAGGATGCAGTTCTGCTCCAATAGCCATTTCCAGTTCTTGCCTTCTCAGGAAAATAAATAAAAAAAAAAAAATCTGAGGCAATAATACTTTTCTCGTGCAGGTAATGGACGCATTTCATCACTGAGCCCAAAACAGAAAGACCTAACTATTCCAGGCTGCAACGCAGGAAAAAGGAAAAAAGAAAAAAAAGGAAAAAAAAAAAAGGAAAAAAAAATAAAAGAAGAATAAGAAAAACAAAAACAAAAAAACTGTTGAGTGAAAGAAAAAAGTTAAGTCTCTATTACTTTGGGCAGGGAAGAAGTGCTGGCAAGTTCCATATTTTGTTCGAAAAGACTGAAGTGCATAGTGGTGTGAGTAAAAGGGAGGAATCATTTTGTGTCTTAAAAATCTCGGTCTACTCACGTGCCTTCATGCCTCCAGAACTGTTAAGCAAGAGAGGGAAGAATTACTGACTGGGCATGCTTCTTTCTGAAAATGGTAGCGTCCCTCTGTTTAAATGGAGTCTGTTCCACTGATGGTATTACTACATCATTTTCCACTCTCTGCTATTCTGAAACAGCGAGAGTAATCAATCATTTAATTATCATAGGAGCAAACCAGACTTTTCTTGGAGGGAGGGTAAAAAGTGCTACAATAAACTAATTTTGCCAATTTGAGTGTTCCACTTGACAACTATTTGCATAATAAGGTTTTGCCAAGATAAGAAGATTGGTAATTTTCAGCAGTGTGGAGGGGATTGAAGTTTTAAAGCTTTTTTGCCCACTATCTGCACACTCACAGACCTCCACTCTTGATGTATGGTTCTTTTTAAAGTCTTCCATCTGTCTCCGTTGTGTAATGAATTCTGTCACTCTCAATTGTGCTCCTGAGCAGTGAGCAGTGGAAGGGAGTTTGCATTTTGATTATAAAAAGGTACCGTCAGCTCTTATTACAATGGAAAACCCATCTTCATGTGAAATTTTAAGGCACTTATAAGCTTAGTCTCCCTCTCAGAAGTTGTCTGTAGATCATGCTGTCACTGTTTGACAGGGTGTGCAGGAAAGCAGAGGGCTGGGCTGCAGTGCCAGGAAAGAAGTTCAGAGAAATGGAAGTAAATCCAGCCTCCTCCCTAAGAAGCTCATGGGAGGGATACAGCAGCACAAACACTGTCATGTTAAAGTTGTTCCACATGCAGCTTGTACCGAAGCTCCGGAGGAAAAAGGATGGCAGGAGGAGATCAAGGCTGTCAGCTTAAGTCTCCTTCCTTCTCCTCATCCTCACGAACCAGTTTATCTCATCGTGAGCCTTGTCAGCAGTTTTCTGTTTGGGACAGTAGGAGGGCAGGAGGAAGATAAGCGGAATTTTTACAGGTTTAGCATTAACGTACTTTTAGGGGCTTTGATAGCAAAATGCTCTAGGATTAGGATGTTAGAGAAAATGTAGAACACATCTACACCATGCTGCAGAAAGCGCTGCAGAGACTCTGGACTGGTGAGAATAAACCTGCTCAATGCAGCGCTGTCAGCTCACTCCCGGTAATGTATTATCACTCCTGCACAATGTGATCCTTCTGCTAATGGGCTCAGGGAAGACAACGGCAATAAATGATCTTTAAACACCATGGAAGTAGGTTTTCAGATGCAAAGTCTTCAGTGTCCAGCCAGCTTAATGGGAAACTTTTAGCACAATTTTATCTCCAAGTGTGGTGCAGGTGGACTTCGGTGGATGAAGCAGACAGGTAGTAATCAGTGGTAGTCTTGGCTGTAGTGAGCATGAGTTAGTTTAGTTCAAGACCCTGAGAAGATAAAGAGGGAGAGGAGCACAGTGCAGATTGGTGACTGGAGGAGAGCAGGTTTTGATTTACTAAGGGAACATGTTGGTGGGACCCCAGGTGAAGAAGCTCTCTGAAGGGGAAAGGAATTTAGGAAAGCTGACAGCGTTTAAAGGATAGCATCCTCCAAGCACAAGAATGATGGGAACGGTGCATCTCAATACTCAGCAAAACAAGTAAAGATATCAGGAGACAAGCTTGGCTATACAGGAAACTCGTGACAGAGCTCCAACGCAAAAAGGCAGTATTCAGTAGGTGGAAGCAGCAGGCTTTGTGCAGGAGGTTGAACGAGACACTTGCTGAGGTCCCTTCCAGCCTGAATTATCATATGATCTTCTGTCATTCTCCTGGAAACCAAACATCACTGTGCATTTTACTTACCAAATACAAATTAGGAGCTAAACAGTACTGAAAATTGAGAGACCTGGTATTAGCTGTTCAGTGTGTACTTGGTCTGTAGTCCTGCAACTGGGGAGAAACAACCCCACAGACCAGTAGGGGCTGGGGGCTGAGTGGCTGTATAGCAGTTTTGCAGAGAAGCACTTCGGGGGGACACCAAGTTGTACATAAGCAAGCAATGTGCATTTGCAGCAAAGAAGTCCAGCAACCTCCTGGACTGCTTTAAGCACATAAGCATTGCCAGCAGATGAAGTGCCCACAGGACAAGAGGCAATGGGCACAAATCGAAATGCAGCACATTCCATTTAAACACAAGAAATGTCATTTTTGTTGCTGTTTTGTGAAGGTGCTCAAACAGGGGAACAGGTTGCCCAGACAGGTTGTGGAGTCTGGGCCTTGGAGATATTCAAACCCCACCTGGACATAGCAACACGCTCTGCCTAACCCTACTTTGAGCAGATGGTTGGAGTACGTGATCTCCAGAGACACCTGCCAACCACAATTACTGTGTGATTTTGTCAGTTAATCGGGGTCAAAGTGAAACTTCCTGGTGCGCATCCCAACCGAGCTCCCAGATAAAAATGGTCTTCATAGCCTAGACTTAAAACATTTTTTTTTTCTGCTGCTTATCCCTCTGTCTTCTTATTGCGGTGGCACAGAGATAACCTTTAAATGATTGCAGAGGAGCAGTATGTAGAGCACTGAACAGATAAAGAGTGCTTGCACCCAGCAAGCAGGCAGTGGAAAGTCACAGAGAGGAAGAGGCAAAACACTGACTGGAGTTCACAAATGCTGCAGATCACTGTTCTCCACTCCGTACTACTGTCTGCCATATTCATGGGGGAACCGATATGCTTTGCGCTCTCAAAACTCTCTGTTAAAACTATCTCAGTGCCTCCTAGCCATGCCTCCGCCCCCTCCCTTTTAAATCCCTTTGTAAAACCCACTTTATGGATGACAGCCTCTTATACACTTAGCAATAAAGAGATTTAAAAGAAATAATCACAATAACTAACTAATAAACATTCTTCATTATTTCCTAGATGATAATAATCCCTAGCACTTCCATTGCACTTTACATATTCAAGCACTTTATAATCATTAACTAATTAGTCCATGCAAAGCTCATCTAAATATTATTATCCTGTTAATACAGAAAGAGAAGCTGTAAGAGAGAAGGTAGAGAATTTACCTAAGGGCATACATCAAGCCATTTGCAGAGACAAGATTGGAACTCAGCTCCTTGGCATCCTAATCCTTGGCTCATATCCCTCTTGCTGTCTCTGATAATATGGGCTAAATTATACGATAGTAGGATCATTTTCTTTAATATTCATCCCCAACTGCATGACACTGAATATTACATTTCCTCTTTTTCTTGTGCTCAGAATCACTTATTTCTTTCTCCCTCCACTTCTGCACTGATATTGCCTCATGCCTTCATATCACGAGCAAACATTAGTAGCACCCAGGGTCTAGCTCCCATTTATGCAACAGCATTGGGATAACCAGCCAGAACATGTTAGCAAATAAGTACATAGTGCAAAATTTGGGCTGGGGCAGGAAACTGCCTAAAGGGAACATCTTTATCAGCAGTCCACAGACAGAAACTCCATGGTATGGAGCCCTTTGCTATTCCTCTCCTGGTGCCTCAGCTTAACAACACAGGGTGCAGGCCAGTTTACCTTAACACTGTTTATACCACCAAATTTGTGTGTAGATCAGCTCCATTCTGCATTCCTTTTAGACAATGTTTGTTGTTGTTGTTGTTTATTTATTTATGATGATGCTTCTGCATTTGTTTGTTTTTCCCCCAGTATCTTGTTGATACAAGAACTGTGGACCATCACATGAAAATATCACGTGGCAAGTCTAAATACAAGGAAGGATTTTTTTTTTTCTCACTACATGATGGTGGACTGAGGGATTGCCATGAGAGAGAGCAGATGGTAATGCACTGAATATCTATGTGCATGCAAAATGTGAGCAGAAAAATTAAGGAGAAAAAATATATATATATAAATGTATGTATATATATCCATCAAAGAGTATTAAGCACACATATAGCATCTTTGCTTAAGAAAGTGCCTGAGCTAGGAAGCCCTGAATACTGGAAAGTGGTACTAGGGATGTATTATCACATGCCTGTCTCTGTTACTGTCCTCCATCAACATTAAAATTATATGAAGAAAATCAAGTCTTCGAGTCCATAAATAGAAAACCCCTATGCAGAAACCCCACACAAATCAACCAAATGTGATTGTTCTTGATCCATTTCTGTACTCTCTCAGTACATTCTTACCCACGTTTTATTTGCTGTAGCTGTCATCTTGTTTTCCTTTAAGTCATTCTGGTTAACTGAAAAGGAATGATTGCCTATAAAGACACTTTTCCTGGGGAGGTAAATGTTCTTCCCTTTACCTTACTGTTCAGTTGGATTTTGTTGAGGTTCATCAGGGTTCATTTTAATCAGTTACATTTTTAAATTGAAGAAAAACAAAACAAAACTTACATGTTTTAAATTATTATTTTCCACAGCTGTAGGGACTATTCTCCCAGAGAAATTTACTATCTGAGCCTAAGCAACTGCCAATCAGCAAATGAGTGTTTGGTGTTAAGAGACTGGCCTGTGCCTGTGACCTTTGGCCACTGATGAGGAAGGAAAGATCACGTTGTGATCCCACAGACCTCAGGATGAGATCTGAACTACTGGATTACCAGCAAGTGATCAAGTCTTAATGTGCCATCATATTTCAGCCAAGTGATTCTGTGAAATGGGGTTCACAGTACCTTTGTGTGGTATCTGCTCCAACAGAAACTTAAGATGGCAGGGAGACAACACCTGGCTCGCATTCATTTTGTCTCGGCAATGCAGCCAATTTTGGAACAAACTGTAGCCAGGTGAATGTCTTTAGTTAATCAGTGCATTGCATTGCATTGACACAGCTTCTAAATCTGGCATTAGGAGTTCGAAATACAAATTTCAGAACCACAGCCTGATCTCTGCTGTAAGCAACGGTATACCTTCCTCTGAAGCTCATGTGTGTATTCATTTTCCTTCCAGTGCTTGCTGCAAATAGTGACAGTCATGGTTTATCCCCAGGCAAGCTTTCCCCAGTTTAGTTGCAGTGTTTACATGGTGTTCATTTACATCCAGAGCATATCCACCAGAGCTGTTCTGGTATCCTCCATTGACTCTCCATGAACCAGTGCCGTCAGACATCTCAGCTACCCTGTGAGCATCCATTAAGGAACAGCTGCATTTGTCATCAGATACACTTTTTTCATGGAAATCAGGGAGTTAATCGTTCCTTGGGTCCTACTTAGTGTTTCCTCAGCTAGAATGCTGTCCCTGTTACTCTTGGTGCCGAAACGAACCAAGAACACTAACACGTTCATTTATAGCCTCTCATCTGAAAAGTGTTAAGTGGAAGGTTGAGATGTGGTAGCTTTTTCAGCTACTCTAACATGACTGCAAGACTATATCGAACAAGTATTCCCTCTAGCCATAGAGAACCCTTTGTCTATACATTAGATAGGAGTCAAAACTACTGTGATGGTTCCTAAAGCTCAAGGTCATATCAGTTGGCTCCAAGCAGATAACAGAAAATAAACGTACAGGGAGGAACCGTACCCAAATTAGCAAAATACCATTATTTTGGTTTTGGTGCAGGTGCTTCCCATAATAAGGGACTTGTAATATTTAAATACATTATCTCAGCTAAAATCCGTATCACATTTGAGAAATTTTCTATGTCAGTTCTGTATCATACACCCTTTATTCACAGGTTGTGCTTCATACCGATGTTTATATCACTGTGGACACTGTACAAAACAAAACAAAACAAAAAAAAAAGCATGGTTTAGCTTTGAAGAGTTTTAGTGGAAGAAACCAATGACGAGAGGAAAGCTGAGGAACATCAAGCCAAAGAAAGCTGTAGTACACACTGCAGAAATTAATAACAAGCCAGGAGAGGCTTCAGATTGCAGATTAAATGAATTATTTTACTGAGCTTCTAAAGCATTCAGTCACTTGGCCTTTTTGGTTATGTAGTCTTTTCTTTCTCTGCCTCATCAGGTGTCTTCGGGGAGCCTAGTTGCCACGTGGTATATTGCACCATCTGCATCAACAACCGGTCTCACACACTTTGGTCTCACACACGGTCTCGGGATGAAGCCCTAACTGGTGGAGTCTTTCTCTCCCCACTGGGTGCCTTGATGATTTAGTTTAAACTAGATATATTGTATTTAAATGGTTAAGGTTAGCTACAGCAAATCCTCCATTTTTTTACGATAGTTCGTAAACTCCTTCTTAAACTGAAGTGATTCTCCAAATACTTGAAGACTGAGTGAGTGTGCCTTTGTATACTACGTGGTCTGACTAAACCTTCTTTTTTAGTAAGAAACCATCTTCCTTAAAGATGTTCAGCCTTCAGGTGACAACAGTGACCACAAGACATTTCCCATGAAGGTATCTGAGGGGTAGATTTTATGCCCTATTTCTTCTGGTCCATTTTCTAAGAGCAGCCTGCTAGGATTTAAAAAAATAGTGTTTTTCCAAGTGAGCTCTTTACAGATCAGCTCTTTAATTAAACCTACTGAAGATGTAATGCAAAGTGATATCCTGAATTTGTCCCTAATTAAAAATACTGTACTTACTGCGCATGATTCCTTTTTTCTTAAATCTTTAATCAGGAGGTGAACAAGGCTCTGGAGTCTTGATTAATAAAAGCACCAAGTGCTCTGCAGCTGAAAATGCCAGGGTATTAAATTTCCCTAAGTCACCTGGTGTCCCCATCTAATAGATATCCTGGCAATGATACTTATGTGATAGTACAGAATAATTGAGGCATAAAGTTACAGGTCCCGAATGAGACAAATGATACTAATTCTCCTGAAGACAAGTCTGACGTGGATGTGGGAACTAATGTAATAAACAAGATACCTTTGTAATTGCATCATTAAATAAAATAAATGGCCTTCTTTTAAGTATTACCCATGAAATCCAATGCACAGCTAAGATGCACTGAAATCCCAATGAATCAGAGTATATGGGAGGTTGGGAGAACACACAGAGATAACTATCCTAAACACACACGCACACACAGATATGACAGTCTTGAAAGTAAGATGAATGTTTAAAGTAACAAATTACTCAAAGAAGAAAAAGATGTCAGATTCGTTAACTAAAAGTACCATTTCTTTATCACACAAAGAAACAAACCAAACATGATCTGAAGCCCACTGTGTATGATCAATGTTTTCTCTAGGCTGGTTTCAGAACAGCTGATGGCAGAACAGATTCAAAATTCTCAGTAGCTGTGAACATTTCAAAGTACAATATTAGGGAGATGGCACTGTCCTGAATTTTTGGGTACAATCACCTCTTTGTGAAGGGAATTGTGTTGCCTAATCCTACTAGTTGGCTATTTTACTGTACTTAACATAATCGGACTTTGTTACTTCATCCATAAAGGAGTGAAGTTGTCAGAAATAATCTGACAACTGGTCTCAAGTACCTCTAAAACAGTATGGGCTGTACTGTCACAGGACCAGCATGGAGTTAGGCATATGAGAGGGAAGAATGAGATACTTCTCTTGAAAAGTGTTTGTTACTAGGATTTATTTAGGATTTATTTATTTTGATTTATTTAGGCCCCCTATCTCCTGCTATTGCCAGCACCACTTCCTAATCCCTTTTTGCCCACTGATCAGCTCCACCTGAACCCTAGTCCGATGGTCTCCCCTGGACAGCCCGAATAAAAGTTTAGCATAAATTTATTTGTGGACATTATACCTGTTTGTTCTTATGATATTATTGTTCTTAGGGATAAGTAGTTCCTGCCAGCCTTTCTTTTTCTGTTACAGTTCCACACAGAGAAAATCTTAGCGAGCAGTGACTGCTGAAGTACCAGGCACAGGAGCTCCGTTTTTGGCATTTTACTCTGTTAAGCAAACAGGTAAATTTCCACGATGGAACTTTATCAATGCACAGCCAGTATTTCTGTTATCTGAGTTATGCTATAAGAAGCCAGCTAGCACATTTCTGTGCTATGCTGGAGGTATAAATGCCTGCATTCAGGTGACCTCTCCCCTCTTCCCATCATTTTGGTAGCTCTGTTATGCACTGCTCTTACTTGAACTCACTTTTGCAGTGCAGAATGACATACCGTACTCTAACATCCCCACAGTAGCTGGTGCAATGGCAATAGTCCCTCTTAGAGCTAGAAACACCTTGCCCACCACATCTTAAGGCCATGAACATGTTTTCTTGATCCTGCTTATTAATAAAATATGCTCACCCTGGTATGCAGAACCCTTTTTCTTTCTCACTTTCAACTGATGAGATCTCATTTTACAGTGGAAATGATTGGTCCCTAAGTGAATAACCTGGGACTTTCTGTTAGAAAATGTATTTGCTGCTTCACTAACAGGGGTGAAACTATTCTTTCGCAGTGATATCCCGATCTTCGTCTGAATTTCCAATATCTCCTAACTGTGCACCAAGGTAAAATAACATATTATGAAAATATTAAATAAGATTAATCCCAGCTTGTACTGCCAATTTCAAATCCAACAGCTACTGATCATATCATCTCCCCTTAAATCAGTGCCTTACCCGCTTTTAAGTGCCTCTTGTAATCTCTAGCTTTTCCAAAATAATATTAACTTTCCATGTGAAAATATATCAAAGCACTTACTGACTTTTACATGCATCCCATCAGCTAAATTTCCTTATCTAAAAACTCTTGAATGTTATCATAAAAATAAATATTTTTGTATCTGACTTAGCAACTGGATGTCGGTCTGTAAAAACAGATTACACAGAAACAGATAGCATACCACCATGTGATTTTGAACTGTAGTTTCCAGTGGATAATTTCACTATGGAATGATATTTGAACTAAAAGTTTTTGGTTTCCACCCCAGAAGAGGCTGCATACCACTGGTGTAACCTTTGCACACACGATCCAAATATCCCTGAGAAAAGATGAGTGGAAAACTATAGTGAAAACAGTTCCAGCCAAATTAAAAATAAAATAAAATGAAATGAAATAAATAAATAAATAATAAAAAACCCTCTTGTGACTCCATCTGCAGAAAATAAAGTGTTATTGAAAAATATTTGTTGTTGTTGTTGTTGCAGTGTAATAATTCTTTTGTTGTTTTGGCTGAGGTGGAATTTGAGTTGAAATGCATGTTTTAAAGACCACGGATTTGTAGAAGCCTCATAAAATGCATAATATACTGTGCACTTATAATAAATATTGTTAATCATGCTTATGGTAGTACTTACAGGCCCGGCAGAGATGGGGCTGGAATAGCAGGCACTGTATAAATACTGTCAGTCCTTTAATAAAGGCTGGATGCTGAAGCACTTATGATGAAATAGGTGGAATTAGCAGAGTGGGAAAGGTCAACCTGCTGTAGAGGAGAACTGAGTGGACCGTCATGTTGCTGGGAGTCATAAAACTATGCCAGAGCGTGGAGCCAGGCATTGCGGATCTCTCTGCCACATGCTGCAGTGGGGCCTAGCAGGCCTCACACCTGAGGTGGGACATGTGCCCCCACCCCTCGTCACCTTCCCACAATTTTTCACAGAATCACAGAATGGTTGAGGTGGGAAGGGACTTCTGGGTTCACCTGGTCCAGACCCTGCTCAGGCAGGGCCACCTCCAGCAGGGTGCCCAGGAACACGTCCTGGTGGCTTTTGTAGCTTTCCAGGGATGGAGTGGTTACGGACATTGATAAGATGCCCTCAAGCCTCCTCTTCTCCAGGCTGAGCAGTCCCATCTCTCTCAGACTTTCCTCACAGCAGAGGTGCTCCAGGCCCTTCATCATCTTTGTGGACCTTCACTGGTCTCCAGTACGTCCAGGTTTCTCGTACTGGGAGGGGCAGAACTGGACGCAGCACTCCAGGTGCGGCCTCACCAGTGCTAAGTAAAGGCAAAGGATCACCTCTGACTGGACCCACCACTCCAGGTGCAGCCTCACCAGTGCTAAGCAAAGGCAAAGGATCACACCTCATGTCCTTCTGGCAATACTTCACCTAATTAAACCCAGAATCCCACCAGCCTGCTCGGCAGCAAGGGCAGATGGCTGATTTGTTCAAATTCGTGTCCACCAATGTCCTTTTCTGCAAAGTTTTCTGTTATCTCTCACTGTTGGGCTGCTAAGGCCTTCCAGCATCGGCCATTTTGTGAGTCTGTGATTCTGTCACTTAAAAACTGTCCTGCCTACCCAGAAAAGAAATAAACACAGAATCACAGAATCATACAATATCTTGAGTTGGAAGGGGCCCACGAGGATCTTTCAGTCCAATTTCTGGCTCCACACAGGACAATCCAACAATCAAACCACATCTGAGAGCATTGTCCAAATGCTTCTTGAACCCTGGCAGGCCTGGTGCCATGACCACTGTCCTCGGGAGCCTGTTCCAGTGCCCAAGGAAGAGGAATTACATAAAAAGTTTCTCCCAGGATTTGCTTATCACTTTTAATAAAAAGTGAGTTTTATGTAAGCAAATTAATTTGAATTTCTTCACTTCTATTTTCAATGTGAGGCTTAAATCAATGCCAGATTAAAGGCTGGAAATACTCCACTCAATAGTTATTACATTTATTCTTCCTCCTTTTTTATTCAGTCATTTTAAATATAAGATCAGTAAGGAATTTGGCCAGTGTTTAAAAAATTATAGTGCGTAGAAAGTGGAGTAATTCTTCAAATATATGTGATGGAAAATTAATATCAGAAGTCTTGTTAAAACAAAACAACAACAACAACAACCAAATTCAGGATGATCTGTGAGCAAAAGAAATTCTAGCAAAACCACCTCTCAGTTTTGTCTCAGAAACAGACAAAAATCCTTAGGAAGTATTCTGCAGCAAAATCTTTTTCCCTTTAATTATAACACCCTGGGCTAGATTCTTCATTTCAAGCAAGGAAAAAAAAATGTTGATGGTTTCAGGAAGCGTTTCTCAAGTAGGATTTAAACCTGGCTATGACAATATGAACATGCATTGGTACAAACCACAGACCAGTGAGAAATGGACAGAAAAGGGGAGATTTTTCCCACTGTCTCCAGCATCTAGCTTAAGATTTGTTGTAGTGCCTTATGGATGCTCCTATTTTTGTCTCTGATTTTCCACTGACCTTACTGACTGAACCCCACTGACCCAGAATGATACAGATATTCCTAAATCATTTGGGATAGTTCTTCATTGAAGAGTGGTTCGATGCAGAGGTACAAAGGTGAGCGAGCTCTCTTGCACCAGAGAAAATGCTGCTCTGCTTCACTTGCCCAGATTCGCTCAAGTACCTCAAGCGTGCATAGCAGCACGCTGTAGGATGCAGCTGCTTAGAAAGATTGCTAAAGTTACTTAAGCCTTCCTATATGAAAATACTGTGGTTTCTGAATTCCAAACAAAGCTCAGGAAAACTTATCCCTTATCCCAGGAAAACTTATATTTAAAGAGACAAAGATTTGGCATCACCCAGTATTTCCCATATTCTTTTCCATTTATAATACCACCTTTTGCTGTCCCAAGTACATGCCAGCTCTTGAGATATCAAAGGAGCAGGCATTTTGATCACACCTTCAAAAGGCAAATCCTGACATTTAGATGATGTTATGACAATTTGGGGAGCTGAAACTCACGGAGTTTTCTTGGAAAGTTTAGCCATGGACTTCAGTCAGGAGGCAATCAATCAGTGGACCATCCTTCCTCAAACAGAGTGAAGGCTGAAGATTGCTTGGCTAAAATATCTCCCAGTATAAGTGCAGGACTGCAGGACTGCATTGTGCCTGACTTAGATCAGATCAGTTTACCATAAGATTCTTGAGGCCTGATTAGACTAAAACAAAATCAATCAAAATTCCATTACTAATGTTATTGTCCTTCCAGATTATAATAAAAAAAAAAAGCTCAGATTTTCTTTGATTTTAGCTTTGTATTTTAACTAATTCTAACCTGAATTGGCTTTTTCTTTTTTTCCTGAACAACGTGTCATCTAGTCACATGTTCCCCAAAGAGATTTTGATATAATTGAAGAACAAACGTGATGAATCAGAGAATTTGTAGCTTCAATTTGCAAAGAAAATATTCAGACAATGATAAAGAGTTTTTCCCAAGATCCACAGGACATATGTGGCATCTTTCAGCAACTGAAAATGAATTTCTAGCATCCAATTTAGAGATCAAATGTCCAAGTGGACCTCCAAATGACTACTACATGTTTTTCTAGAAGAACTGAAAGTTTCCCATTTCCTCCAGGAAGAACAGAATTTAAACATTCCAAGATTTGACACCTTAGTTAACAGAGATGAGATAAAACAAGATACTTGTAATGAGAAAACTGTCTGTTCTAATATGATCCTATATTAATCACTTAACAAATTAATGATCTCACCAGAACTAAACTCTCCACTAAGAATATGCAAATATCAGAGAAATAAACTGATGTAATTCTGAATTTAAATTCCCTGATGCATTTGTTCCCTCTGAAAAAAAATAAATAAATTTATTTTGTAATATTGAACTCAGTCCTGTCAGGAATATTTTATCTCTCTGCTTGTTCGCTTCCCTGACTTTTGGATGTGAATTTCATGAACCTTTTCACTTATAAACTCGCTGTCTTCCGTGAAGATACAGTGCAGATAATGTCAATAAAAGGCTCACCGTGTGTTCAGTGAACTAGAAAGCAAGGCTTCGTACCTTAAAAATACCCTTGTTGGAGCTTAAACTCCTGGATGACTACAGAAGGTTAAGTAAATTGAGAAAGACTGTCAGTTCTACAAGGGCTTTGCTTTCGATACCTGTGAGTTTTACTGAAAACACAGAGTTTTCGGTAAAAACAACACATTTAAGGTCAGATGATTTCCTTCGATTTTTAGCCTCTCTGAAAAAGCAGAAAGCAGTCAGAAGCCACAAAATGTGCTTTGCATTTTGGCATGAAATCCTGTGTCTCTGATAATAAATGACAGCAGCTAAAGCTATATTGCATGATGTCTTTGTTTCTTTCTAAAAGACCTGAGATATTTCATACTCATTGACGTGTGGGGTTTAAGGCATGGACGTTCTCACCCCAACACAGATGCTTATATTTGATTAGATGACCACTATCTTAAATGTCACTGACTGTAAGGGGAACCTAGATACCTATGGGTACCAAGTACTGACACCCATACTGTAAACACCTGAAGTTTGGGGAGATATGTCCTATTCATAATGATTTTTTCCAAAAACTGCTGCACAACACAGTAGGGGGAAGCTGTCAATAGGCATTTCTTGTCACCTTTCTAGCCTGAGGGCATCTCCACGTGGAAATCTCTTCCCTGTGGACTGGAAAAGCATCTGTGCTTCCTTGCCCTGCAACTATTCAACTCCTGCCCAGCCTAACTCCTAAAATATGGTGTGGAACAGCCCCAAGTAACCGTGCCTCTAACATACACTGGACCACAAGGTAGCATCTTTCCAGGCAAAGCAGAGCAAGATTCTGCCAACTGCCTGATATCGAATGGTTACCGAAAACTGGGAAGAAGTTATGAATATGTGACTAAAAGTGCTTGCTCTCCTCACAGAGTAATCTGAAAAGTGCAACTTTGCTTGCAGAACATTGTATTTCCATCCCCCCTTGCCAATTACTGAGTTAAGTGGTGCATGGAGCCTTTTAAAGACTAGAATTATTTTCTAAAGAGTAAGAGAATGTGAATCAAAACTGCTCATTACATATTCTTCGAACTTGGATGGTGTCCTCCACAGTAGGCTGCAGCTACTGGTTATTACACTTTTTCTGTTAGCAACAAGAATAAAAGGCTCTGAGCCAAAACCCAGAAATATCCAACAAGTAATTATAAAACCCCATTAGGAAATGGCTTCTGCTTGATTCTGCTTATTATAACAACTGCTAATAACAACAATGTACTTCTAAAGTCAATTTGGGCACCTTGCACTGGATGATGATATTTAAAAGCACGTTTTGGAATTTTCCAGGATGCCTTTGAGTCTTGGATGTGTCCATTGAATATTCTCCTGAATTAACATCCTCACATTCACTTTTGTATCTAATATAGATGTTTTGAGAGATTTAATTGCACCAAAATATAAACTATGTATTTATCTTTAATATATATCGAGAGAAAAAAAAATCCAATATCGGACAGATCCTCTTTCGGGAGAAATGTACCTTCACTTTAAGCTGAGTTGGTGATCTATTATTGATCATGACACAGAAAGCAGAAGTAAAACACTGACTGCTCTTTGACTTACTTGCTTAAAGCTATGCTATTAAAAAAGCTTGTTAACACACAGTCCTAAAATGAATTAAATAATTCGATACAAATTCTGGGCTGGAGGAAACAGTCATACCTCCCACAGACTTCAAAGGCTGCTTTGCCTTCCTGCTCTAAATGTGCCTTTTTTATCTCTCTCTCTGGTATGTATTTAATCCTGTCTCATCTTCTTGGTAATTTCAGACGATATACACTAACAGAAAATCAGCATATTAACTACATGCCAGTTATTTGCAATATCCCAGAGTTAAGTTTGAGGTAGACCAGTAGATATGTCCTCCCTGCAGATGAGAAATTGAGAAGGCTAACAAAGTATTTCTCTGCCCATCAACCCCTTCTCCCTTGTTCTCACTAATAACCGGCCAAGGATGAAGCTATTCTGTTGAGGTATTTCTAATCTTTAAGGCAAAAGCATCTGTTGCAGAAGATATGCATTTATACACAAATCTATGTATATATAGTTGTGTGTGCATTTGTGAGTGTGCGTATATGGGTATAGATATTTGGCAGGATTTTGAGATTTTCCTATGGGGAGCTGAAGGAAGAAATGGCATTGCAAAAACCACCTTGCAGAAATGAGCCTGATGGACTGAAGTGGAGCTACAAACATAGACATGGCATCTGTTTTTTTTTCCCCTACAACTTTAACCAGGGAGGCTCTATGAAGACACAGGACTTGCAGTCTCCAGATGTGCTCTTATCTGAAGCACTTGATGCATCCGCAACTAAGAATACCTGGGAAGCCCACAGCTCAATAAAACCTCTCTCCCCAGAAGCAGAACCTTAACATTTGTGTTGTCCTGTGATTTTCCTTGAAGGCGGTGCTCCTTGAAGAATAATTACTCCCCTGCGGCTCTAAAATAGCAGCTCCTTTAAATGAACAAACAAAAGTAAGTTGAATAGCATCAAATTCTACAATGGTAAAATTCTATGGGGTAAAAATGAGAGCTTCAGTCAGGATCCTAATTCACGCGGATCTCCTAGTACGATCTTGTGGAGCTTTGCCTCAAATATCCAGCGCTCCTTGTTGTACTGGCTTCACTTTCAGTCTTCAAAGCTGCACATCTAAGCAGGCCTTTCTGTCCTTAACTTTATACGCTGGCGGGTTTAAGTTTGATCCCACGTCTCATTAGCCTCAAGCAAATGTGCATAATTGAAGGTCTTGGAAAACTTATTTACACTGCATTATTTGTAATTGCTGTTAAGTCCCTTGAAGAGGGACATCTGTTCCATATGCCCAGTGGGAATCAGTAAGTAACATACTTTATATATAGGTAAATCACATTCTATTAATAGATCTCGAGAAAGAACTGAGTGTTGAGGAATCAGGTGGAGGGGAAGAGGAGGCTGGTGAGGTACAATGAGAGATTAACCAAGCACACTCAGAAATCACTGCTAATTGCTGCTTTATTGAAAAACACATTTCCCACTGCTGTGACCCTTAAAGATGTGCTATGTGCGTGGCTGGGCAGCTGTGAAATAGAGGAGAAACTGACCCCAGCTCTCCAGAAAATGCTTCATAACCCTGGCAGCGCAAGGGAAGCGCTGGTCTTGCAGGACATCTGGGATGAGTTTGGGGGTGTATGTGAGAAAGAGGGCAAGATAGGAAGGTGGCTACTTGTATTTTCTTTTTTCTTCTGGCATAAACTGGTATATGTTTATCCCTTGGGTCTCATCCTATCTACAGGTTGTCCAGACACCTGTAGAGTAAAAGCATATAGTATATGATGGGAACAAACAGGGTGTAAATCCTTACCAGCTTGTCCAAACTAGCCAGCCCTCTCTGCAGGCACAGATATTCCCCCTCTCCAAAGGGAAAAGTGTTGTGGCACCACCTCACACTTTGGGGACAAGCCTTGTCTCATTGCCCAGGCTGCTGTGAAGATGAGACTGCTCCACAGTTAACGTTCTTGCCTTCAAGCTGGGGGCACTATTGTTGCTACCAACTCTAACATTTTTAACTCCCCACTTGTCGAGGAGCCCATGAATTTGGCTGTGTGAGTCCCACCACCACTCCATGACATGATCTCGTGTCCTCCACCATCAGAAATACCCCTTCTCCACGCAAGACTGGAGGTTTCCTCTGTCAAACTTTGTCAAACTGCTCGTTGAAACGCGCTGGTTCAAGATTTAGTGCTCAGACTAGCAATTGCAGTTTCAGTTCCTGTTTTTATTATGTTGTTTTGATTGGATTTTTAATTTGCTTTAATATGTATTTCCAGGCCCTTCGATCTCTAAATCGTCAGTAAGGGCGTCCGCCACCCAGAAGGATGTGAGTAGACAACCAGGATGTCAACGTCCTTTTGGGGCCATTTACCATCGGGAGGGAAACATCCTGTATGTTTCATCCATCCAGTATGACGGGGGAAAAAAAAAAAAGGCTTTTAGCGTCTTCCTCTGTGGCCATCAATCCTTTTACACTCTGAAATATATATATATATAATATGAAGGTTTAATATTCTCCATCTGTTAGAACTCCAGAGCTAGAGCAGAAGGCTCTATTACTTCATACTGAAACAGTAACAAACTGTCTTCTTATAAGCTGTAAAAACAAAACCCAGAAAAAATCCCAAATGAAAAAATACCTCACCTAAAAAAAAAAAATCCCATCACCCAAAGGGGATCCTGTGACTAAGTGTGTGCTATACTCATGAAAGCCAAAGGCAAAGGGCTATTAGTGTACACTTGAGATCACTTAGAGAAGCCCATGGGGAAACTCTCTAGTATTACTGCCAAAGTAACACACAAAGAAACTATGTCTCTGAATACCCCAAAGGGATGAAAAAATGTTTAATAAATGAGTTCGTTCCAGAGGTCAAATATTAACGATTTGTGTGTGTGTTTTCTGTTGAAATTTCATTTTCTCTGTTCCAGCCTAGACAGGAAAAAATATCAGGAGGCGAAACTTTGATTAAAATAAACGAATCAACACAAGAGCTGCGTGCCTGGGTAAACCTAACACATGAGATTATAGAGTGCGACAGCTGCAATATTAATAAGGTGAAGAGGAGGAAAAAAGTGATAGAAACCTCCCAAAGTGATCTTATTTGACTTGATCATTTCTGCATTATTTCCAGCAAAGAAGCCAGGAGAACTGGGCAAGGGATAGTCTCTATTATTCGGGATATTCTTATCTTCTGCTTCTCTGCTACGATTCAGCAGAGTCAGAAGAAAAAAAAAGCAAAAAAAAAAAAAAAAAAGAAAGAAAAACGGGGAAAAAAATGCAAAAACCCAAATCCTGGAAAGAGAAAAATCTGAGAACAGATGCCAAAAGTGAGGTTGGGGAGAAACAGGAAGGCTGGAGGTATTCGGGATGACTGGCAGATAGCAGAGGAGGAGAGAGGGAATCAGTCTCATCTCAAGGAATCCTTCCTCTTCGTGGTGCAAGTTATGTCCACGCTAAGTCACGTCTACAAGGTTTGTGGCTGCAGGGGACTGACTGGCAAGGTCCCCCCATACTCTTGGCACTGCCCGGCAATTTGTAATAATGAGATTCATTAGCGCTATATGCTCTGCTGGAAATACTTCCAAAGGTTTTAATCGGAGCAGCACAAATGACTATTTACTTAGGTAGCACTTCATTAGCTGCTCCTGCCCTGCTGCGTAATACGGTACAAATTACTAGCTGGTGCTGGCAGCATCACACCCAAACCGGCTGTCTTGTTCATTGTGCCATGCTGCTGGCGACTGGCAACAAGGGAATTCCATGTCAGAGCTGAGAAGATACCAAACCCAATACAAAACCATCCTAAAAGTGGGCTACATTTCAATGTCCAGGCACAAAATTACTGGCCTATATAAAAGAGAGTGGTGCGTACTGGAGAGCAAACTAGGCGTGCTATGCTTCTACATTTAGCTTCTCTGCTGAAATGCAGCTGGCACTGGGGGACAAGGGGTGTGTGAGGCTAACGTGGCGTGGTCCCAGCATCAGAAGCACAGTGCATGCCCCATGATTTAAATTGTAGAACAAGGGGTGGAAAGAAGGTTCTGTACATGAAGATTTGGGACAGGACACAGTAGAGAAAGCCTTGCTCTTGCAAATTGCTTGCTGTAGGATTTTTGTATGCCTAATAGCATTCAGGCTTCTAAAGCTACTGAAATATGAAGACACAATCACAGCTTTACTATGGATTAAGCATACAAAACACAGACGAAAATTTGCAGCTAATAATGATGCAGACAGCAGTCTTCCCTCTCTTGAATCCACAGGGATTCATCCTGCAGTGTCGGTGGTCTGGGGGGTGAAGATGGGCACCAGCCGTGTAGCACAGCCCACAGGTAAGGTCTGTTTGCTCCGGCAGTTCCTGGATCCACCAACCTTTACACGAGGGCAGGATCAGGGAGGACTGTGAAACCCTGATGTGGATTGAGTGATTTTGCAGCTAATCACCCGAGCTTTGACCTAGCTGCTCAGGCACAGGACTCAAAACATTTCCCGAGGCTCTTCCATCCAAATAGCAATTTTGTTCTACACTCATGAGATGGATGTGTGACCACAGGATAGCCACAGCCTGTCTCAGGATTCTTTAGCTGCTTTGCTTAGCTTTCACAACCTGTCTTTCCAAGCTATTTAGATAGCTCCTTTTACACAGCCTCTGAGTGCAGCGTGGTCTCTGACAACCCTTATTTCACAGGGGAGAGAATTTAGTCACAGAAACCTAAACCCTATTGAAAAATTCAGGGAACTGGGAAGATCTGGAGTGGTATTCAAAGCCCCAAAGCACGAAAGTGGCCAGGCACTTTTAAAAGCTTTAAGAAGCTAGTTCATGGAGCTTTTAAATTCAGGCTCCTCTTGCTTCAAATTTGCCTCAAGACAAGCGCCGTATAGGACAATGCTTGCAAACAGAAGTAATCAAAGCATAAAATGAAATTATTTTCCCAAATAAATGTAAATATGGCAGTAAAAAGCGACGCTAGCATGGCTAAAATGAAGAAGGTCATCAGGGTTATTTTTCCATGTTATAAGATTGCCAAAATTCTTAATTGGCCCCGTGTCATGCCGTATGGCTACGCCACCAACCTAGATTCTCCCCTCACACAACAAATGAGCGTACCTCCACTGCAAGCTACTAGTTGCAGCACTGAATCACACCAGGGAGAGATCTGGGATGCAGACACAGATGATGAAAGGTGCATGCTAAATACACACGACCAACCACTGGGATTCAAGTTTTGGCCAGACTAGTGCAACCCTAGACCTGACCACGTCGAAGCACTAATCACCCCTTTCAACCCAGAGAACCCCTGAAGCTGCTGCACATCACCTAGCACCTCTCAAGGGATTCCCAGGGATCTTTAGAGCTCGTCTGCCTCAAAACCGCAAAGTACGAAAGGGTTTAGCAATATAAAGAAGCAGAGCATCCCACCCGTTGAAAGCCTCCCTACATTTGTAAGTCATCTTCTTCCCCCCTCCGCCTTCTCGTCTTACAAACACATTTCCCAAGATTCCCCATTCAGTCAAAGCAGTGCTACATGCACAGTCTTTTATGCAAATTATTTTGTTTATTTTTTATGATGTATGCAAATGAAGTCTTTACTCTGAACATTCTTTATGAGGCCATAAATGTAAGAATAGATCTTGAATTAGCTCTTTTCATTGTCAGAGTGGCACTAAAACCAGCTGAGGGATGCAGAGGCTTAAATGTGTAAGCAGTTGGGTATAAAACAACTTTTATATCTTGTAAAAATTAAGGGTCTGGGCTGAAGTATTCGACTATTAAAAAAAGGTCTCAGAGAAGTTAGAAAAATTGCATGTTTTTCAGAAGTAAATGAACATTAGGATAAGAAATCAGAGAGTGAAGCAACCTGTGGTTTAACAGCCTCTTTCTTTCTAGGATTTCATTTTCTATATTAACAGGGAGCTTCCAATGCTAGCTAAAGACAGTAATTACCTATTTCAGCAAGAAATGGATAAACTGGATGATATTGTATCATTTTTATTCTGCCTTACACACTCCATTTGCTGTATTTTCACATGCTTAGTTTGCACCCGATAGCCCACACTACTCTAAAAATAGGATTACTTCTCAAATAAATCATCAGATAACCTTCACTTTTACATAATGGGGACAAAGTGAGGGGCAAACGTAGGGAGGAATGAGAAATAGGGAAGATACTAAAATAAGGAACAGATGAGGGGGGATCAGAGGCCAGGGGCTCTGGGGAAGGGGGAGATCTGGAGTAAACACATGCTTGATATTGCCTCTAATTCTGTGTAACTCAGACTGCTGCTGAAATGCACTTTTTTCCCCACTTAATCTGACCATCTTCCCAAATGGAAAGATTACAATTAAACACAGCTTTGTCCTGTGAAGAGGGATATCAATTCTTGCAATTGGGTTATAGCGGGGTGCAAAGAGAGAGACACTCAGCAGAAAACTCCCAGCTCTTCGTATTAGATGAATAAACTGCTTATTCATCCCAGCACATATTGTAGACTTTACAAGTGCTTCTTTGGTGAACAGACTAAAAGGGTGTAGCAGATGCTAGCAGTTTCACAGCAGCATTTTCCCTGGTTAAAAAAAAAAAAAAAACAACAACAACAACAACAACAACAACAAAAAAACCCCAACACATAGAGCTTATAACCTGCTGTTGGTATCCTCAACCATATCAGATCTCCCTGCCAGAAAGGGATACACATTCCCAGGGATGGCTACTGGAAGCCTGCTTGGCATTCCTGGCACTCATCTTCTCACCCCCAATAGAGACTCTTCAAGGTGAGTTACTTGTATACGAGGGAAAAAAATTAATGTTAGAGGAAGAGATATGCTGCTTGTGAAAAGATAGCTAGACAGACAAATACACATATGCATGCACAGTTCTAGGTACAGATACTATCTCCAACCAATTTCAAAGGAAAAAACTTTTTTTTTTTCTTTTTTTCCTATTTTGCTTTCTCCAAGAAGATGCCTTTTTTTCTTAATGTCATTTTTCCTAATTTGGGTGCTACTTACAAGGTTGCACTGGGGATGCTCGACAACTAGAAAAATTAATGGGAATTACCCTAGGTATTTATTGCTTTTGTTATTCTTAAGCACTAAAGCATTCCTAAACATGCTTCTCACTTATACAGGAAGGTTTTCAGTTCACTTGAATCTTGATTTCCTCCTAGTGGGAATGAAGGGTCATTGCCCAGACCAGAGGGACCATTTCCTGCATCCTGCCTGGAGACATAAGAAGCATGCAGGGCTCAAACCCTGGTCAGGAGTATGGCTGAATTATATTGTGTGTGAATGAAAGTCAGTTCCCCCAAATCAGACTTCCACAGTGCTCACTGGGCTACTTTTTGGTCTACCTATTTCTAAATTTATAGATACGGATAGCTATCTTCTCTTTTTTTTTTATTCAAAACTTCCTTCCATTGATGGACCCATAAGAGCCCTGTTGATCATAATACCAGCATACTTTAATCCACTAATATGGGAAAACAAGAAACTCACTTCTCTGACTGTCTTGAGTGCCAGCAGGAGGCACAGGTCTCCCATGTTTCCTTATCATTAGTGATTTCCATGAAGGTGATATAAAAAATTAGCCTAATATATGTAACAACGAATAGATGGGATGAAGGGAATCATTTGTGATTTAAGATAAACCTTGTTCTTAAACTGTTTGAAGTAAAGATTGGAATGATTGACTGTGATTAGGCTTCCATTGCACATACCAGCCAGGATAAAAACGGATGCTAGCACTCAAAAGCTTCTTGCTGTGGGGATAGGTTTAGTGCACAGTGAGAGGGAGGGTACAGAGCAGGTTTGACATGAGAAATGAGTTTAAGAGCTGTATGAAAATGTCCATGTTGACATGGTGCTACCACGTCTCCCCGTGCCACTTTCAAGGAGTAAACATAAGCCAAAACTCCCTGATGGATGTGCATTTGGCAGATGTTTGCCTTTACGTTTTGATAAAGTCAACCTGAAAACAGGGTTGGAGGCTCCAAGCTCCTTAAAAATAACCAAGGTTTACGCATAAAGCGTTTCTAGACCTTCCTGCCACAGTATGTCCGGATTGTCATCACTGCTTCCACCGGACCACAGCATTAAAATTTACTGAAAACCTCAGTTTTCTCTGAAGAGACCTAAGACATGCTGCCTTCCGCCTTGCTCAGTAGAACTCAACATACCCCTTCTGATCTCCCCAAATAATAAATATCCTTCGCCCACTGGCAGTCATTAAATTCATTAATTTAGACTTGACTGACTAGCTCCTGCCTCTTATTTCCCTAACCTGGGAGAAGGGATTCACGTATCTCTGCTCACAGAGCAATTGTTTCTGAGGCCAACCGTAGAGAAGGTCCCCTTAGTAGTGCCCTGTCCACAGTCACAGTGCTGGCCCTCATGCTGCCTCCACTCTGCTCATGTCACGTCTCCATCATACATCCCACAGCATCCCATCACATAGGACAGAAATCCGGAGGGTTTCAAAGCAGCAGCCCAGGCTTGCCTACACCCATGTGCCCTGGTCACAAAAGTTGTAGACATGCATTGGTGTGTCCATATCAAGGCACTCCAGCGCCTTGGATCATTCTCACTGCCCAAAAGCAGTATAGCTCCTCAACAGAAATATGAAGGGTGCCAGGGCACAGACTCGAGAACTTGGAGAATCACGCAGCTAAATGGTCAGCACGCCCCACGTGCCAGTTTGACATGGGCCAACTACTGCTCTTCCAGACATTGCTCGGGAAGAGATTATGGGGTTGTACAAGCCACAGACTGTTTTCAGTAGGCAAAATGGACAATGTTATGCTGCTTTGGGAGAGAACAAAATTTACCTTCACAGATGCAAAATAAATGGGCTACTAGCATCACAGTACAGGGACTGATAGAGAAACTGAGCCAAGGCAAGCTTTTCTATTTTCACCAAATGCGGAATTGCACCCCACTGTCTTATGAGTTTATTTCAAGGTTAGGAAATGTTGTTTAGTTGAAGAGAACAACAATGGAGAACAAAAACACAGTCCGAGAAAGGAACTTATGCAATACTTGTCTGTGCCAGAATGGGGAACTGAGCTGAGCTCTATAATGCAGTAACAATGAGGAATCTTCTTCCAAATACCTCAAACTCCCCTAACACAACCAACCAACACCACACAACCAAAAAAAAAAAAGGCAGAGAAAAAATAGAATAAATAAATAAATAAATAAATAAAACTACCACCCTCACCATAAAAAATAACAATCAGTCTAAGATTTTCATACAGCTGAAGAGCCCTTCTCCCAGTGTTACCCTGGAAGAGTGAAGAATTTGCCTGCTGAACTATACCTCCAAGGCTGTATTACATCTGTATGCAGTAACCTCTTTGATAGACTCAGATTCTTCAGTTAAGAGTGCAAATGTGGACATCTCCATGAAAATACCTTCCAGATCCTCAACAGCAGTCACAAAAGCAAAGAAAATCATATTGTGCTGAAAGCATGGAACTGATAATAGTGCTGAAAGTAGCACAATGCCCTTGTATAATTTAACAAAATGCCCTCACCTTGAATATTGTGTTCGAGTTTGGCTGTTTCACCTCAAAAATGAAACTAAATGAAATGAAGTGCAATGAAATAAAGTATGTAGAAGGGGAGGAAGAGGCAGGGCCAGGCAAAGAAAATGATCAGAAGCCTGGGAGGACTTGCCAACGAAACAGGAGAGAACAGGTTATTTCATTTTGAGCAAGAGCACAACAGAATTATGACTGGGATAGAGAAAGTCAGGCACGTAAAAGAAGGAGGGGAAGGACGGGGGAAGAGAAGCTGGTGGGAGAGCTCAGACAGCCTTATGAGGAGCAAGAAAATGCAGAAAGAGAGATGAGCATTTTTGTGCTACAGACTATTGAGTCAGTATCCTAAACTGTAGTTTATGCTTCTGTTTCGTGAAGGTTTGAAAATGTCTTGTCTCTCTGCATCTTAAATAAGATGGTGAGACAGATGGAAGCTGTTTTACAAGTGTGAATTCTTCTTGTAAGGAAAGCCAAACGAAATTATTGAAATGAAATTAACGTTAAGGGAGAGAAGCATCCGTATAAAGTACATGGTTGCATTGTTCGCATACATCAATGGATGAAATAAAGTTTTATTACAAATGATAATATAACACCGTGAGACATGCAATGAACCTGAAGACTTCTGGCCACAGGATATCCTAGATTTCCTACTAGGCTTTCATAAATATTAGAAAAAACAAAAACAAATAAACAACAAAAAAAAAAAACACAGCTATCTTCCTAGGCCATCTGACTAAATTTTATCTTTTGCTGGTGCAGCCTTTTCCAGCATTTCAGGACTTCAAGGAAAGACCTCACATGGCGCAGATCATCGTACCACAGAATACCCCCTAAAGCCTTTAATGTCTTCAGCCAAGATCTACAGCAAGCTAGTGGTTACAGAGGGTTAGGAGAAGCCAGTGCATCACTTACGGTTCCCAAAAGTGGGATTTGGGAGGATTTAAGCGATTCCTAGGCTTTGCAGAAGACCATCCAGTAGTGAGCATCTCACCCTTAATGCACTCAGAATACAGCCTTGGGGCTGGGAGCATATATGTGATGTGGAAATGCACAACCCAATCTTTGTGACAGAATCCTTTTCAATTCAGTGTTTTCATGATCCTGCTGCTCCTGTCACCTCAGCTAAGCACCATGCCCTGGCTGCACGGGCCATGCTGAGGACTTGGCTGATGCTTCAAGCCACAGGATCCAGGCTTGTTTCTCTCACATGGCCTCTGGAGCCCACCTGCACAGCAGTCATCTGTTGATTTTACTAATCTGAATCTGTACTAAGGTCATAATCAAAACATAGCTTTTGAGCCCTGAAAGTAATCAATTACATATAAATTAGAGTCCTTCAAATGTCTGAAGACATGCTTTGACATATTTGACTTTTGCTGCACGTGTTGCATTGTCAGGCTGCCATCAGCGCAGCTGGCTTTCTCCTCCAGTGCTAATCCTGGTCGTTCGTGCCAGTTCAGGTTCTTCATGTCACAATCACCTCTTGGGAAGACATCAGACCTACACATGCCCTTCAGTCCCTTTCCCCAAGCTGGGCTCAATGGCAAGAAAGCTGGAGTAGGAAGGAGGATGTGGCTGGTATGGGGAGTGTTAATAATCCCTTCTGCTACAGGATTATACCATGGTTATATTTGCATTGCTAAAAAAAAATAATGTTTATTCTTTGTTTTTGACTAAATGGTACAGATGAGTTGTATATACCCTGGTACCCTGGCCTGGCCTGTCCCCTTTGAAATGGACCAGCAGTGTCCGTAGGTCATAACATGTGGCTCTGGACTTACCAAGGTGCCTCTGTAGCTCTTAGACCTAATTATGAAGTTTTGTGTGTGTTATTTATTCACTCATTCATTTTCACGTGAAAGCAGCCAGAAACACTTGAAAAAATTGCTGCTCTTCATCAGGGTGGCTTTTTACAGCATAGTCATATGGGGATGGATTACATGCCTTGACATCAGAGGCTGACAGGGCAAGTCTGGTGGAGCGTTGGTTGGTGCAAGGAACTTGATTTGGTGCATTTCCATCCAGATAGAGGTGGGTCATCCCCCAAAACATCCAGTTTTCATTCTGGAGAGAACTGTTGGTTCACTCAAAAAAAAAAAAAAAAGGAAAAAAAAGCGTGGTACAGAATTAATATTTATGCAATGTGGATGATTAGGGGACAAAGATGTGGGAGTTATTTGACAACGTGGATGTATCTTCTGTGGCTTCCTCTGTTTATTCCTCCATCCTTTATCTCATACAGCTATTTACAATGCAAGCTTTCTGAAGCAGGAACAAATTCTCCCTATGGATTTGGGTAATGCCTAGTATGAGAGGTCTGTGATCTCAGCTAAAAGTTACTGTCATATCAATATCAATACTCCATCTTATATATGGAAGTATCTCACAGCACATTATAATTTTAAGTGATTTACATAGACTGGGATTGTTCTGTGTACTCCTGAAATGCCGCAGTCTCTGGGGAAGAAGATACTGGCCTATAAAGAGCACACAGACACTGCACGAGGGAATTGGGATTGACTGGTTGATACCTCTCTCTCCCAGAAACCTGTTCCTCAACTGCCTGCACTTAAAGGAGTTTAAAATGCAGACCGTAAAATAGATGCTAAGTAAGAAAACCAGCAGTCTGCAGAATAGGTTGTACACACTCTACAAAAAGCTATTGAGGGAGAAATATTGTCATAAATTGTATTAAGTACAGCGTGTTGAGTCAGAAGCACAGCTTTGATGAAAATTACAATAGCAGTTTGAAGGCAAGCCATTTTGTGTCTTGTACAATGCCAAGCAATAACGCTCCTGTTCATACAAGGCCTGCTTGATGGACTTGGCAACAGCAATTACTGGTGTTTTACTCTCCCACAACCATTCCCCAGGAGACGTACTCCTCCTGGAAGAAATCTGGCGCAGTTTGGTCAAAGTGGATGTTAAAATTATACCCTGTGATTACAAAGTTTCTTGGGGTCACTCTTTGCCTTTGTTTCTCTCTACTTGCTCTGACTTGAATCCCAAATATCTTGCTCCTGACCTTGTCTCTCTGGCTAGCTAAGGGCTAGCTGCTTTTAGCTTGCCACCAACCAGACCAACTGGAAAGGATGCCAGCGTCCCTCCCTCCCTGTAAATACAGCAGGTGGTATAAATGTTCTCCAGTTCTTTCATTTTCACCATTTCTGGGCTAAATTGCTCTCCACGACATCAAGAGAGGACTTCCATGCCTTTCAAGAGAGGGAGGGTTTTGCACATATAGGTAAATATAAATGAATAAAACAGCTGGCTTAAACTGGCCTGAAAATTGACCAGCTCAGCCTCAAACTGGATTTACTTCCCTGTGCTGTATTGATGATAAGGGGAAAATATTTAGAGCAATTTGCAGTTAAAAGGTAGGGAGCTTAGCAAGCTCAGAGCTTCTCGAATATAGAGAGAATTGATTTTGGCCAAAAATAGCTGATGGGGAATTTCTCTGCCATTTATACAGCTCATGCCAGGTGACTGCTTCTACCTTGCCACAGGAAATCTGCTAGGGGAAGGACGAATAGAGGTGTGGCAAAACATGGCCCTGTTGTGTTGTTTCAGCAGTGTCAGTACTATAAGGACAGTGATCATCATCTTAGGGCTCATCCCCATGTTTCAGTCCTCCCATTGCCCATCAAGCAGGGCTTCCTCCCAGACCAGAAGCAACTGGTCCCTACCCACAGAGGCAATGGTGGGCTTCAGGGTGATCATTTGCCCTCATCTGCTCTGTACAGAGAGTAGGGCTGTGGATTACACCAGGGGATGCTTCCTAAAGCAAGTCAGAAAAATATTTTACACTAAAGGTAAAGTGGGACATGGAAAAGTTTGCTAGGAGCTCTGATATCAAAGGAAAGCCATGTTGACTCAGGAGGTCCAATTAGATTCCTGGCTATCACCTTCCTTAAATACTGAGAATAGCGTGAATTCAGCATACTGTTTCCAAAGGCCAAAAGCAAAAACTGAATTAAAACAAATAAAAATGATTTTTTTTTCCCTGTGATTCAGATTCAAGGATACACTATATCTAAATTAAATCTAATTTCGGGACTACACATCCCCTTTAGTGACCAATATTCTTAACATCAAACCAGTGACATTTCCTCATGAGGACAAAACTAAGGCTACCAGAAATGTTCCCCACCCTTTTCTAAGAGGAAGTCCTCACCCTTAAATACAGCCCGAACACACACTGCATTGGACCATAATCCTCATTCAGGACTTTTTGCTTTTCCTTAAACTGACAGAGCAATGCAGAGAATTCGGAAGTTGGTAAAAAATGTGCAAGCAGGTTTCTGAATCATAATGCATAAGACATGTTTGCCCCCTGAACAGCAGACAGTGTGGATGTAATTGGCAGATCTTCTTTTTCATGCACTCTAACTTTGCCAAGAGCAAGCTAAAAGGAAAGCTGAGTACACAGAGAAAAAACCTCAGGTTTCAGGGAAAACGATGGCCTAGAGATTAGCCCCAACTTACAGACAGTACGTAAGTGTGACATTAGTCATACTAGGAAGGCCAGGCTGGTCCAGAATATCACCTGCCCTGGGGCTGCTGTAAGAAGTGAAATGCAAATACCATTTTGTCTTTGAACAACAGGAGCGCAACTCTGACACCTATGGAAAAAATGAGCACCTCCTTTCGTCTGGAAGGGGTGACTTTATCTGCTCTGGAGCAGTCCTTAGCAAAAGAAAATGCATGAAATGAGATACTGTGCAGCACCAACATGCCCTAGCTCTGGTCCAGCCAATGCCTGGATTAGCCCTCTACCCATTCTAAAGAACATTTCCCAACGCAGGAGCCAAGCCCATGATGATGGAGGACCAGAGCACAGAGGATGAGGGCAAAAGATAAAAAAAAAAAAGTTCTGGACCACCACAATTTGTTGCTTGCCTGTGCCAGGTCCTAAATTCTCATGATATACCCTGTAAGCAAGGAGGAAGGAGCCAGACCCTGCTTGATAGCCTGCTGTACGGTTTAACCTTGTGAAACCAACCATGTTGCTTGCTCATTTTACCACAGGTTAGTGACATTTTCCACAGAGGACCTCAACAAATTTACGCTGGATTCAGAAGAAGATATTCCAATTAACTCTTTAAAAGAGGCCACTGCTTCTGACATCTTGAAATGAGCAATATCACTGTCATGAAGCAGAACTCTGACTTGTTAGAGCTGGCCTATAGTTTGGGAGATTTTCTTTGGTCATTATTCCACCAAAACCAAATTCAAATCCCATGAAAGATGTTTTGAAGGTGGCGTGCTTAATTTTATATGCATGTATATACTAGCCATGGCTGGTTTAGACTACCAGAATGAAGCTGAGAAGGGATACGACCAAACTCTATAAGTAAAGCAGGAAAGTAAACAGAAGGGAGGAAGACAAGATAGCTAAACTAACTGGAAAAGTTATCACAAGGACAACTGCTTGTAAACTGGCCATAAAGACATGCAGACTGGAAATGAGAAGAAGGCTGTCAACATAAGAGTCGTGAAGCCCTGGAACAGCCAGAGTGGGAAGTGGTGTGGGAAGGAACAAACTGATGGGTGTGAAGATATAAATTGATGCATCTATGTTCTTAAATAATGAATAAATAATGCTGGCTGTAGGGACTAAGTATCAGCTGGCTCTTTTCTCTCCGCACGACAAACTCTGGGGACTCAAGCAAAGTTTCATTTTTTTTAAACTGGCTTATTTTCGACACTTTTACTCCTCCAGAGAATAAATAAATAAATGCATCCATAAATAATATATCTGAGATGGAGGAAAAATAACAACAACAAACAAACCAAAAATGAAAACATCTGGAAAAACTAGAGGATGAACCATCTTCTAACCTCAGAACAACTAAGAACTCAACTGCAAAGAAAGCCCACCGTGCACAAAGACGACACGTCCCTTGAAGCCCTCACTGAATATTTTATCTGTCCTTATAACTAGAAACTAAGTACATTTAACAAGATATATAGTGTACACAGATCAAGACCACTAATATGTGAGAGACATGAGAAATATTTGATTCAGTTGGGAAAACAGTATGTTGAGTTCTTTTTCCCTGTTTTTTTTTTCCCCCAAAGAAAGTCCTCAAAGAGCAAATCAGGCAAGTTCCACAAAAAGCAGTGTTCTTAGAAGACGACTGACCCATTTATGTTTATTTTTAATAGACCTGGAAGACCTGCGAAAATTCAAAGACTAGAAAAGTAAAAGCAAATAACACAACCTCAGTTTACACTGTAAATGGTGTAATGAGATGAATACCGGAACGGTGCTGTCATTTAAGAAAAAAAAATGTTGAAAAACTTAATAGTGAGTGGAAAAGATAAGCAAATTTTATTTTAAAGCTGAAGAAAATGCTTTAAGGAGACGGATTCAATGTGCTAAATCGAATGATTAGGATAGCTTTCTGTTTCGGAAAAAAGCAGAACAGCTTAAGGTATGTGCAAGGTGATATGGCAAGATGCTATGCCACACTTGGGATTAGTGTCTCTGGATCTGTGCTCAAGCTCCACTTTCTCACTTTGCTTACTTATAACACTCAGTCTGGTGAGAACTGTGAGTACTGCTTTGCTCTAAATAGCAATGACCTTATCCTGCTTACCACAGCATCTTCATGCTGGCTGTATCTTGAATGGTTTCTATGTCCTTTGTAAAGACACTGATGCTGACAATTTACTATCATGTTTACACTTCAGAGCATAAACAAAACAAGAGTAATGAGTTGTCAGAAATATGGAGAGCTGCCCGTCATGATGGTGCCACAAACTGGCTTTTCTCTTCTTCTATTAAGGGGGATGTAGAGCACCTCCTTGCTAGCTCTTCTGGTGGAGAACTCTCTTCCTAAGATTTTCTTCCCTTGGTAGCAAGCAAAGAGAATAGATCCCATTTCAAAGAAAAATTGGAAGTGTCTTGTGTCTGCATTAAGTGCACCAGTATAACCATTGATGTCCAGAAATAGCTGAGAAGTGGAAAGAAAAGGGCCATACAAGTGCCTAATTGAAGATCGGGGAGAAGTAGTCAGGGCTTCCAGATCCCATCGCTGGCTCCCTGCTGACTCCTCCTGTGAGCAAGACAATGTCTGGGACAAAACCAATGTCCAAATGCAAAGAAACCTTCTTTCAAAGGCAGTACCAGAGGGGAAGGTGAGCACTTTTCAATCTTCACCTTTCACATCTTTTTTTCGATCCTAAAATTGCTGCTGATTTTGTAGAGGAAGCCCCTTTGCTCCACTGGCATTACACATTGTGCACAAGACACTGGTGAGAAGGAAAAAAAAAAATCAAGCAGAAGCTATAAGTGAAACCTGCCACATCTATTGTCATTTCATAGGATGCTAACCGAAGAAGAGACTTCGCAAAGCTATTAATTTGCTCAATTATGCCTGATAGATGTTAGTTCTTTCGCTCTTGAGAATCCATCTCTTGCCTTAAAGCTTGTCAACGAGTCCCTGAGTGACACTACAACCTTCACTAGCGACGGATCTCAGGGCTTCATTATGGAAGATTTTTATATTGTTCAATGATTTGTGTGCATCGGTAGGTGCAATACACTCACAAATCTACATGCACAGACAAGAGGAAGAAAGACAAGGAGACAGTTTGGTTTCTTTGCATTTTCTCCATCAGAGTAAACAAATGTCTTGTTTAATCTCAATAAAAAGAGAGGTTTAGTAACACAGTCTGTTTTCAGTGACTCAGACCAACCACACCTAAAATGCTCGTTAGCTGTTGTAGTACATGACAAATTTTCTACCTGCTGCGATACTTTATGAAAAACTCTTCACACCAACTATGCCCACAAAAACGATTTAGGGTTAAAAATATCATTATAGTTAAATAATAACAGGGGAAAGGAGAAATTAACAGGCAGAAGCTAGGGAGAGATGAGCTGTTTTCGGCTGATGTTTGAAATGAGTCAGAACAAATGCAGCACAAGGATAAAGTCAGAGCTGTAGGGAAGACTCACCGACAGCAGAAATACTCCAGGAAATGACTGCTAATAATGAAAGAGAGAGAGAGGAATATTGTGGCTGAGGCTGGTCTCCCTTTATGGTGGGTTTTATAACACAGAGGGGCAATTTTAAACTGGATGGTGTAATGAATGAGGGAGTTAGAAGGAAATGTTTAAGGCTGAGGAGGGGGTGGGCTCCGTCTTTTAAATATGTAGAAGGTAGCAATAGCATCTGTGCTTATGCTTGATGAACTGGAAAAGGAAAAGATGAAGATAGCAATAATGAAGACCAGAGGAGAACTAATTAAATTCAATTTATTATTATTACTCTCTATTTTGCTGTGTTCCACACCGATTCTTATGTATCTATTTCATAAGTCTGCTTGCTCTTCCTGCTGTGCTGTTCCGTACATGGCTAAGCTGCATTGACAAGGATTTTTGCCTGCATCTGGAGTTTCTGGGACTCACCAGGTAAAGTCAATTTGTTTTGGGGTAAATATTCAGGCTGTAAATTGATTGTTAATTTGTTCAATCAAAAGTTTGAGAGTTAGCCCACAGGACACTGTCCAATTCCTAAATTATCACAAAAATCAGAAGTAACCAATGTTTAAAATCCCTAGGTGGGGCACACCACTAATAAAGTGGAGTTTGTACTGCAGAGGAGGTGGAAGTTTTTTGACATATGATCTCACATTGCTGGAGATCACACCCTGCCTGTAGTCCTAAAGGGATACCAGAAGTTTCCCACCAGTCCTTAAGATCTGAAATCAGTGAGGTGTTGGAGTATTTCAGAGCAAACAGCAAGGGTTCAGGAGCAGGAAATGCCTACCACTGGGGAAAGTCTTCTAATCCAGGCAGTAATACTGAAATTGGAAGGAAAATATGGTGAACCATAAATTCACACAGAAAGATAATGTGTCTTGACAGTTCATGGGCATACTTCACTTTTGTTTCTTTTTACTTTTTAATTCTATTAAGCAAAATTGTTATAGGAGAGAGATTCCACTGGAAACAATAAAACTGCTCCAATTTATCCAACCTAAGGTTCGGGCTGACTTTCTGTTACGACCTACTGTCATATTTCCACTTCACTAGCCTTTATTACTTGATTCATTCCCTGGAGGCACTAAGACAGAAAGAGTTCTTAAAGATGGAGGTGAATGTGATATATGGAGCGAGCTGATCTACTAGTTCACAAAAGGGATGGAATTCATTTCATCTCACTTTGAGGATCTGATACAGCTGTCCCACCTGAGCTCCTTGTCTGGATTCCCATTGAAGACGCTGTAGGTATAGTAAATATAGTCAATGGTGTTCTGAGTGTGAGTCATCTGACCAAATGTAGATGCTTATTTCGGGATGTGGAATCACGCCCCAAGCTCCATTGACTCTGCTGACTCACTCTGCATTGACTACAAATGGAGTCTAGGGCAACTTGCCCAGATGCAGACACCCACATGGCAGACATCCGCAGCTAATCAGATGAATCCCACCAAATGGGCTCCAGGTGAAGAGCATGACCTTCAAGACATTAGCTGAAGGGGAAATGAGAGTGGTGGGACAGAGGGATGAGGACGGTCATACTACAGGGACCAGGTTGTGGGACAGGGAGAAGCTGTCTCTTGGCTTGAGGATGGAAAGGAGGGGACAGGAAAGATTTAGCTGTTAAATATTTTCTCAACATGCTGATCATTATGAGTCTGGTTTTCAGAAATGCTGAGCAGCCACGACGCCCACTGAAGACAATGGGAGCTCAGCACTTCCGAAAATCATAGACTTGCTTCTTAGCATTGAATGTAATCTATATTATTTAAAGGAATAAATGGGGCTTGAGGGGCGGGCATGCAAACAAGTGAATGAGCTTCCTTTTCAGATGCTTTGCATAGCCCTTTCTATCATTATTATTGCTGTTTCCAGACATTATGCACAAGGCAAAACTACAGCTGGAGCATTACATGGAAATGAAGACTGCAGAAGGTTAGGAAACTCTGACTGCTGTATTCTCTGGGGCTGATCCAAAGCCTGGTAAAGTCTGCAGGAAGAAGCCCCTAGAGCGATGGTCAGAAGATATGTTTTATCTGGCTGCAAAGCAAGCGTAAGAGGTTCCCCGTGGTCCATCTCTGCCATGGCATTTACAGAAATTCTCCTCAGGATGAAGCTGTGTAACTTGGTTAAGCAGACGTAAAAAACACATCACTCGGGAAGGAAGAATCTCACTCCTAAACCCTAGTACTTAACCAACCAATGTGCTCTCGTGTGCCAGGTCTACTGCCGGATTGTCTCTTCCAAGAGCTGTCTGACATCACTAGCGCTGAAGGAAATGCAAATTCTTTCTTGATTTTTATTTATCTGCTAGGCTAGAGAGCTGAACTTCCTCATTACCACACTTGGTAAACACCTGAGCCTGCACAGAAGAGGAATTATGAGATATGGGAAAACGTTATGTCTCCTTGAGGCACCTGGTAGATTCACCCCACCGCGCTTTGGAAGGATTCACCCACACATGCTTTGGAAGAATCTATGAAATTATACAAGGGCATTGAGGATTTTGTTTTCTTCCTTTATTTGTTTAAAATCGTCTGTATTATTTCACTGGTATGGTTTGCTCTGTGATATCCTGAGCAGTTGCAGCAGAACAATAGAGATGAGGCCACTTTGTCACTCCCTTGCTTATTGCTGTGGGTTATGGAACAAGCACTACAGAGGAGCCCCAGTGAAGCCCCCTGTATCCCAAAGAGAGTCAAGGACAGTGACTCATGCACTCCAGCTTTACCATCAGAAAGAAAATAAAGGTTTTATAAATCAGAAGTAAAATACTGAGAAAGGAGAATTAATAAAGAAAGGTGCAGAGAAGGCTGAATCCTGGAAAAGTTTTGCTGCTCTCGGCAAAGAAGATAACCTGCGACTAGATGCTGACTGAGTTAATCTTAAGACTGGAGACTGGATTGAGGTTGAATCACAGGAAGAATGGTTTTAAAGTATTTTGTGATGGCAGAGACATTTGAGTCAGTTGGGCCTTGAAGATTTTGCAGGAAACTAGCTGAAGCAAACTGAGTCATTACTGATTATCTTCAAGAGCTTGTGGAGGATTCAGAAGTACCAGAGGGCTGAAGAGGGACAAATATAGAACCCGCCTATGGAAAACAGAGTTGGCGGCTGGGAAATTACAGAGTGGTCGGCCTAGCTTCAACTTGTGGGCAGATGCTAGAAGAAATTATTAAGCAGCTATTTGAAAATATCCAGAAGATAATGATCTTCCTAAAGCGAAATAAATGAATACGTAATACAGCAAGAGGAAATAATTCAAAATAATCAAGTTTAATTTCTAACTTAGTGAGAGGCCAGGTGAGAAAGGAGGTAAGAGAAGATGCTATAAAACTGATGCTAGGAAAAGATTTTTTCCACAGTAAGGTTATGAAAGTCTAATTCCAATTAAGATAGGACTGATTGGAAAATCACTTTTGAAGAGTAATTATCCAAGGCTTCTTAGTGTCTGACTAAAAGAGGATCTTAAATGATACCTCTCAGTGATGTTTCTTAGGCCCAGTTCTATTCAAAATGTAAGCACTGACTTGTTTTAATAAAAAAAAAATACGCCTAAATGCTTGTGAATGATAGCACGCTTGAGTAAATGTAAAAGCACCTAAATGTACAAGAATCTAAAATGATCTTGAAAAAAATATGGAGAGATGTGTGAAATTGGGAGGAAGAAATTTAATATAGAATCATGCAGTTTTCTATGCCCTCAATGGAGAAGTTAAATGCACAAATACAAGCTTGTTTGACTGTTTGTCAGGATATTAGAAAAGAATCTGATGCTGAAAGGGAACCTCAAGCTCCTTACAAATCAATGATGTAATGCTGTACAAGAAAAATAAATCTCATTTTCGAATGTTTTGATGGAAGTATTATCACTAACGCAGAACAGATTTTTCAAGCAAACTCATTGTTGATGAAGTAAATTGACATATTCATTTTTGGACATTGCACTTTAAAAACTGTAGTTATAAACTAGGAGTAGTCTGGGGAGAGATACAACAATGACAAAAGTCTTCGAGCACTTGAACTATCAGGAAAGGTTGGATAAATAACCCTCTTATCCTGTCATAGCTATTGCAACCACTTCTCCAACTCTCAACTTTTTCACATTCCTGACTTCTTCTCTACAGACCTACCTCAGAATGCCCGGGCAAAATTCATTCTTCTTGTGTTCTGAAAAGGTCAGCATTTACTAATTCTCTGCACTCACCTGACAGCATCTCATTTAATTGTGGACCTCCTCTGTTTCACTCCGTTAATACTTTATAGGATGAGCATCCTTTCTGCCAGCTGCTACCCTGATCTCCATACACTCTTCCATGCTGCTCATTAGGCCTGCCTGGAGTAAAGAGCCTCACACCTTTTAACCTCAGGAATCAACCTTAAGCATCTTAGCTGGATCTTCATTTACCAACACTTTCTCTCAGTCAAAGAATTATTGCTTCAGTAGGTCATTTGATAACACAAAGATTTGAGCCCTAATTTAGGTACCTCAAAATAAATGTGTGAAGTCAAATGCTGTAAATTCTCCCCAAAGTGTCCTTCACTAGCTCATCCACAAAGGTCTTCCTCCTACAGAAGAGAACCTTAAAAAACCTTCATTGTTGCAAGAAGATATTTGCAAGATGTTTGCAAGAAGTCTAGGACATGATGTCAAACAAATCAACACGTTTTCCAACTCCCATAGCAAAAATGTTTAATATAAAATAATTCCCTGCGCTACTGTCCATGCAACAGCCTTTTCATTTAAAAAAATAGGAGCTCTTCCAGACAGGAAGCTTTTGAAAAACGGCACTTTGGAGATGGAATGGAAACATATAATAAGCAATATGTTTTAGAAATTTCAGTTTCTCCCTTATCTTCAGCATTCTTGTCAGAGAATGGTTTGAGTTGGAAGGAACATTAAAGATCATCTAATTCCAACCCACACCTCCCACTAGATCAGGAATTGTCTATGTTGGACATAAACTACCTCCTGTTTCCATTCTTTCTCTCTATCAAAGCTTATTTTCATTCACTAAAATGGAATTTAGGAGACTCAACATATTTTCCTAACAGTTTCAGAATAACCACTCCAAATTATTGGAAACTTAAGGTCATTAGCAAACCCTTCAAGATAATCCCTTGCTTACTGATCATGACCTTCTCTAATTCAGAAATATTGTCTCCAGAACATTTTTTATATATACCCAAATAATACCCATATATATATAATAATAATACCCATATATATATAATACCCATATATATATATTTTTATATATACCCAAATATACCATTTTTATATATACCCAAATTTTTTGCTAAATATAATTGAAAGACATGAAAGGTGTGTAAGCATCTATTTCATCCACTTTTTTTTTTTTCTCCTCAGCAAGAAATATAGCCTTCTGGGCATGGAGAAGTCAGGTTTCCACTCCCAGCTCTGCAAAAAAATTTACTGTGCATTCACTTGGGTAACTCAATTATTGTCTCTACTTATTTCCTACTATGTAAATTACAAGGAATATGAACCTGAAAATCTCATCAGGAGTGGAAAGTTCTCCATGGTAAAAGAATTATTTCCACACTGACAATACTCTCTATTCAGTTTTGCATTCAAACCATTATCTACTGAATGAGAAGGCCACTGAAATTAATAATTCTTCCCTGAGCAGTGAAATCTGCTCCAGAATATAAGAAGTGGAAAATATTTTTTGATTCTGAAATCAACTTGTGGCCCTACCAGAAACTGAAGAATTCTGAAAAGAACCCAGACAGCAGCACCTAAGCACGTACCCTAGATTTCTCTGAACTATATCCTTGAGTCTAGGGACCTAAATTGTAACTGAGTCACATTTTTATATCAAATTGCTAGCTGGAACACTTTGCCTGAAAAGGACTGAATTTCCATGCCTCTCTTTTCTGCAGGGTTTTGTCAGTAAAATTCCTCAGGTATTTTGAAAACAGCAATGAAAAAGAAGAATTTGATATTAATCAGAGTATAGGAACTGAAGAAAATTAATCTGCAGAGCTCTAAAGCATATGACAAAAACCTGTAACTGACAATAAAGAGGAATTTTCCAGATATGATGAAAGGAAAATGCGTCTTAAACTAAATTCAAATATTGCAAGTAAAATGGAAGAGTCACAATAATAAAGCTGAAAAAAAAAAAAGTGAGAGCATGCAATGCAATTTTTGTTCATTCTTTGGGAAGAAGCCAGATGATGTAGTCAGATCATATAAGGGATGACCCAGGTAATTACAGGCTTGCCACTCTAACATTGATCTTAGTCAAAATAATAGAGCAACTATACAGGACTCCATTAATAAAGAATTAAAGAAAATTGATATAAATCAATGCCAGTCATTACTGGCTTTTGGAAAACAGACCTTTGAATGTGATGTCCTTTTTGTTGAGGATACAGTACTATGTTGTGTGGTGAGGCTAATCTATATTATTATAAAATGAATGTCTGAACTGGTGCAACGCATCCCCATGGTGCATACAGAATGAATCAAAGGCTGCCCAAGCACACTGGTCTTAGGCTGTTCAACTAACTAGGGAAACACAGCACAAGAGAGAGCCTCTGTGTTTTTTCTACAGACACACTGCCCCATTTGGTATTTCTGTTAGTAAGATGGCAAATCTATGCTGTTGGACTTGACTCCTTGCGTGATCCCTCTTGCAGAAGGTTCAGAAGACCTCCATAAGATGAAAGAATTCAACAGGGCCAAATGGAAACCCACACACAGAAGAATACAAAATTCAGGCCATACCAATAAGATGGGTAACGATGGTGATTTTTGCCTGGGTGACTCTATAAATGCTTAGGGGTCAGAATGAATGATCAGGTCAACAGGAGCTACCAGAAGGACATGAAGGCTGGAATGTGGGATGCCCAAGTAGGAACGAGAAGCATTTGATAGTAGCGTTCGCTGTTGAAGTGCTGAGATCCACAGATCCATGTCCAAACCATGAGAGGTTTTGACAAACAGGAGGGAGTCCAGAAAAACTCTGAAGTATAACTCAAAGACAGAGGTTGAAAGAAAGAGAAACAAAAGGGAAAAGAAGAAAGGGAAAAAGGAAAAGAAAAGACAAGAAAGCAAGCAAGCAACCCCCCCCCCCCCCCCCCCCAAAAAAAAGAAAAAAAAGGACCAACACATCTGGTCTCTTAGGGCAGGTTCTGGAAATTTGGAATTTGCATCAATTTTTCCCATCAAAGAGAAACTGAGGTCTGTCATGGCCCCAGCACACAGCTGCTTGGGGAACTTGACTTTGTTAATAAGGCCTTTGATTGAGCATGTAAGCGAACAGTAAAACCCCATGGTTGCACCCGAAGACGGATAACTTCACATTTGAAATCTGATGTGAATTTTGAGCACTGAAGGGAATTACCATAGGAGCAACAGGATGAAAGTTGTGGTCGTCCCTCTCGTGATTAAAGATTCAAAATTGCAATTCCTCCCTCTACCTCTTCTTCTGAGGTAAATTAGTTCAAGAGAAACCTGATCTGGGTGAAATCCACTGGCTGATGTCCAGTTGACGTGATCACAGCAGTTACTTCTGCTTTCATCATTTCTGATACTATAATTGAATCCAGTCAGTGATAAAAGCTTACCAGGTACTTCAGCAAGTTGCAGTGTGCTTGCATGGCATGACATCTGTTGGCTGGGTGCACAGCGCAGTTTTCTTACTATAAAAAGGTAAAATACAGGGGGAAGCAAAGCAGAGACCTTCCCAGGCTGTATTTGCCTCACATTGATGTGCGTTTTTCATCCCATAAATTTGTTATGGCTCCAGCTCCCAAGCTTGAGTGAACATTCATTTTTCTTCCTTTACATATATATTCAAACAAAGCTGAGCTGTGGGCTGGCAGTAAAGAAATGAGACTCACATTATTGGCTTTGCATTAGGTTTGTTTATAAAAGACAAGGCATATTAATCATAGATATCTACACTGGGAGAAGTATGCAGCAATGCAGGAAATGTATTCATTACAAAAAGCAGGATGTCAAGCAGACTAGGAGGTGCCATGGATTGATGCACTGGCTTCTCTCTCATAAAGAAAGCTAAACAAGATTTTCCTCTAGCTCAGACAGAAAGCACAAATTAACCCTTCCAATTTCCGGGTCCCCAAGGAGCAGTACAAAGCAGGCTTTTTTTTTCTCCGAGTTGCCAATTAGTTGAGACTTTGCACTGGAGTGATAGCTGGTAGATGATGTTTTAATAAGGGGTTGCAACAAAATACAGTCCTTGTTATACTCCTGGAGAACATACTTGCACCATGTGGATGGGATAATCAACAACCGAAGGCTGGATGGTCTGGGTGCTGTGAATTTGAAGGCTAATTCTACCTTGACTTTTAATTCCATGCAAAGAGTTGGTGATTCTCACAAGAAGCAGAGTAGCAGGGAATCTGTCCTTAAGGCAGAATTTTTCCTTAAAACCAAAGTAAGGAAGCGTTATTCTATTACACATATAAGCGCTTAGGCACAATTACTGGGGGAAAATAAAGTGTTTTGATATGGACCCACAATTATTAATTCAGTGCTATTAAAATACCACACACGTTGTGCAACTACAAGTTGGAGGAAAGAAGGGGATGCTGCCCCAAGGAACTCTGCTTTTTAAGAGCATTGACCACCAGGGGAAAGTTCCATTTGTAACAAGAGCTTCAGAAAAGCTACGTAGGAAACCAGGATATAATGTAGACCCAAAGAACAGAAATTTGATCAAGGGTAATTTAAAGTGACTTGGTCCTAAATTGCTTCTCCTCAAGCTTCCTTCTAGAACTCTGACCAAGACCAGGCTACCACCTCATTGCACAGACACCTCTTACTGAATGCGTGTGCTATCAAGGGTAGGCTAAAAGACATGGCAAGCAGTCACAGTTGCAATACTAAGACAGGATATCTTTTCACAAGGCTGTCATGCTACCATGTGGTACTGTGACATGGTGACATACTGTAAACCCTGGTTATCCGTTTAGTATTGCATGATTGAGAAAAATAGGATTGACATAAACTCAAGGGAAAACTGGGCTCAGTTTGGTTGTGTGTGTTCAGGTACATTTAGTGACACTGAAGTGGTTGAGAAACAGCTGTTGACAGCAAAAATACTTAACGTAAAGAATGGCTGCATGACTATCTCTCACAGAGGTGATCTTGGGAATTCAGCCACAGGGTATTTTTGCAGCATTAAGGAGAATGGCACAGGCTGACAAAGGCTGATGTCCAAAGAAAGGAAATTCAGAAGAGCAAGACATAAGACATTTTTACTGGAGGTGAAGAAAAAATGCTTATGATGGGAAATGAATCACCGTGCACAGAAGAAAGTAGCAGAGACCTCCATCTTAGTCTCTCTGCATAACCATTGTTAAACAACACAAGATGCAGACTGCTAGCTGTCTGTGGCCCTCAGAAGTTGACAGATGCCAAGGAGAAATGTTTTTGGGGTGGAGGAGAGAGGTGACATACAATAAACAAGAAAGGAGCTTTCTTTTTCCAGAAAAAAGAAATATAACAACCAAGATTTTGCTTTTGTCATGCTTCTGAAATCCTCTGGAGGATTTTTCTCTCCATGTCTTTACTAAAAGAACTATACTTACAGAAGATGGAGCTTTGAAAGTCATAGACAATCAAAGAGTACTCCCTTGGGTATGACATGGAATCAAAAAAAAAAAAAGGGGCGGGGGGTTGGAAAAGCAAAGTAACTTAATTTTCAAAAATAAGACATGGACTCCTGCAGAAAACCACACTGTGTCCTCTGTTTTGCTGTTGTTAAGCTTCCTCAGGAGAGTAATGTTTGGCAAATTTAACATAGCAGACCTATGCTAGGGCTTCTAGCCCAGTTTTTGCCTAAATTAATCTTCTTTCTCCAGCATCTGTTCTGTAACATAAGCAAAGCAGAGAAGATGGTCCACAGGGCAGGAAAGCAAACGCCAAGGTCCTGCCCATTGATAAATACACCTTGACCATCTTCACTTCGTGCTCACATACAGTGAAAGATAAGATAGAATTTGTTACCTATTTATGTGTTGCCTTCCCAGGACACGTAGCAGTTTGGCTTCTCATACACAGCAATGATGCCATAGATGCCATAACACACACCCTCCATCTCTAACAATGCCCTGTCTCTTCCCAAATTGAGGTGGGAGCAATGTTTCCCTTCAAGCGCTACATCAGTCTAGAACTTTCTCGACCCAAAGACCCAACTAAAGAAGCATCGCAGCACCCATGGCCCAACTTAAAGGAGAGGGTGGTGGAACGACCAGAAAAATGAGTCACACCCCTTCTCCTTCACACCCCACACTGTCAGCAGCAGCTGCAGCCCAATTCAGCTCAATAGTTTACAGGTGTCTTCAGGAACAACTGTCATAAAAAGCTCCCAAAATATGCACTTTTTTTTTCTTCTTGTTTTCTTCTTTCATTTTTTTTACTGCTCTTTAAATTTTGTACAGCAACAGTTACCCAATGAAAGCAGGAATTAACGGAAACGAAAGGAAATGAGAGACACTGAAGGAAAAACAAACATAATCAGCTCCAGCTGCAGCTCAATTAAACAACCGTTCAGAGAAAACTACTCATTCACAATTTACTCACAGAAATCCACTTTCTTACATTCTCTTCAGGATTTCAGAGCCAGAGAAGTACACTGCACTTTAAGGCCCTTTACAAAGTAATTTAAGGCTGTTTCACGTTGCGCAGGCAAATGGCAGCTCCTTCACTGGCTGCATTTGCAGAAGCTGGTGAGAGGTGAGGCTGGGAGGTGATGTCCCATGTGTACCCAAAGCAAGAAGCTCACACCCTGTGCTCACATGTGCAGAAAAAGTAAAATTGATTTTCTTCTGTTCAGGGGTCCCCAGATTTGCTTGCATCCTCCTCTTAGTGTTTCTCTACCAGAGTGTGCACTTGACATTTGCTTCAACTGCTTGTCCTTATCTCGTGTCCTCCCTGCCTGAGATGCTCCTGATGTTTTTGGCTTGCTCTAGAAATGTCCTTTAAGCCCAGGACTTCACTACAGCCATAGTAAATCTCAGTATGCCCAGCTGGTACCAAACAACCCAGGAATACAATTCTAGGTTTAAAGACTTTTCCTTCAGGCTCTGACATTCAAGTGTTTGTCTCTCCAGTGATCTTCCCAAGAGATACGGACCTGCTGTTCATGAATTTGTCTTATCCCAGGAGAAATTAGCTTTTATTTCAGCATTAGCGCAAATGAACTGTGCAAGCAGCAGCAATGAGACCTGCCGAACCAGAGAAGAGTGCAAATACAGGATTGCTCCTCATTCTTAAACCCAGCCGCAACTGTGACTAAAGAGTATCCTGCAAATGCTCCTCTTATTGCCTGGTATGGGACAGTAACTTACCCAGTGTGACAGAAGGAGACCATTACATTCTTTCCTCGCACCTTTCACGTTTTTTATAATGTTCCATATCTTGAAAAAGAACAAATTCAGAGCAATGTGGATGTAAGCAAAGTTCCTGCAAATATCTCTCAAACATAAGCAGGGCTAGAATATACAACATCTTATAAACAAATAAATAAATAATAATTATAATAATAAGAAGAATTTAAACAAAAAACCCCAACCTCTTAAGTTATAAAAGATAGAGAGAAGAAAGATAGAGGGAGATAGAGAGATTATCTTGTCTAAAATCCCCCCATGAATGAAATCTCTGTCATGACTTCCAACACAGTTTGAAGTTTTGGAGAAGGTAGAACATCACTAGACCCCACACAAGCTCATCAAACACTGCCTGGGAAGACCAAGACCGACCAGTATTTCCATGGTGGTACCTATTTTTCAAGCCTTCATTTCCAGTTTTTGGACACTGGATACTGCTATACCTTCATTCAGCACGTGATACCATGATTTCCCCAGTCAGGGACAACTGCTCTGACATTGCTTTCCTCCTGCTGTTAATAGATAGAAACTAATGAGATTCTGTTCATATATTTTTAATCAGAGAAAAGCAAAACCTAGTCCACTTACAATGGTTGGGGAATAAAGGATTTATAAAAGATGAAAACAAGACATCCTCTGCATAATCAGTGTAATTACCAGTATTTGGAACCTCAGTTATAAAAGCATATTTGTGCTATTTTCAATGTCTGAAAGCTAGTGAAGCCTGAACAATGCTCTTTCTCCAAACTCACTCCCTTATTAGAATTGCCTACATGCTGATTCACATACTTCTTTCATGACCGAGCACAATTATCTCAATTACGGAGTGGGATGTGGGAGCAAACATTGTGTGCAGTTTCCTTATTTATTAAGGTCAGGTTCACGAGACTTGGTAGAGAACGGTGTTGTGGAGCACTGACTCTACACGTAGGCCAACGAAGAGGACCTTCCTCAGTGTGACCTAGCAAAATAAACCACCATGCTCTACATCTTCACAAACACAGCCTCTATCTCTCCTCCCCCTGCTCCTTCAGTGCGTACTCATCATCACATTTAACGTTCCCTTGAAGTGTCTGTAATTGTCCGGTGAATTTCTCCACAGCTCAAGCATCTAGAGTGTGTCACAGACAGACAGACACCCTTGAGGAATATGCTGTAGGCAAGCAGCCCACGAGAATATCTCTGTCCCCAAGTCTACTCCAATCTGAAGGCTCCCCACAAGTTTCTCAGTAGCAGGCTTGCAGCTGTTCTGGGAGAGCTGCTTTGCCTTCCTCTGATGCTTTGAAGCAGTGTAACGCTCAGGCTACAGCAGATGCAGGTACAAAACCATCACCAACAAATATTCAACTCCTTGCCAAAAAATGACCCTATAGTAACCAACAGCTCTGTTGAGTAGATTCTTCCCTTGGGAGACAGAGGAATGAGAAGTAATGACTGGACCCTAGATCACCTACAGACATCTAAGATTGTGCTAGGTGTGAGGCTGTTGAGAATACTGGGGTGAGAAATATTTTATTTATTTTATTTTATTTTTGCCAAAATAGGCATATTCATTACAGGAAGCCAAAAAAACAAAACCATAAATAATTTGGATTTGCTCCAGAGCAAGTTGAGAATAATAAATTAAATCCTGGAAAGCTTCAGAGGGAAAACAAAGCAAAACAAAATGAAAAAAAAAATAAATTGCCCAGATCTAATTCAGAGCTCTGTGTCCTGCACACACCTGTACATCACTTTATTTTATTTTCTATTTCTAAATTAATCTTCCTTTCTTAGGGTCTGAGGTCTGATGCTGTCTTCCTGCAAATTCAGGCACGCTCCTTCCCTCTTCATTTTAAAAGCCCCCCGCGGCTGATCAGGAAGTACAGGACATCCTTGGCAGAAAGATTCATGGGACTGCTGGAAGGCATTTCTCTTACTACAGCGTCTCTTTGTCCTGTACCTATTCACGACAGCAGTCCTTAGGAAAGTGGCTGCCTTGTCTGGCATGCTGACCAACGGGAAAGTGCTGTGCACACCTTTTGCAGCTCTGTAAATGACAGATAAATATTAACAGTAATGCCACTTAACAGATGTTTTCTATCTTTAACTACCTTGCTTCCACGCAGTAAATTGCAGGACCATAAAAATGATTGGAGTGAGGAGAAGTTTTAAAAGAGGTATTATCGATTAATATTTCGTCACGAAGAGCTGAGTAATTCTTGGCAAAACATCTTACTGAATTTATTCACTTTAAATTGCATTCAGTGCTTGTAAAAGATGACCAGCTGACAGCACTGGAGACAAAACTTCTGGGATGAATATCTTCGCTAGAAAAATTGTGTCTACCTAATGCGACTTTAGCAACCCAAAATGAAGGGGAAGGCATGGTAGTTTTCTGGTTTTAGACTGGCTGGGAAGCCATAACAAACCCAAGAATACCCTGTAATCAATAGCCCAAACTCACAGCTGACCATTGCGATAATGCTTTATTGTGGCTGAGGACAGAATGTGCTCCTTTTAATGAGAAGCCAATTAATGAAAGCGGCACAGAGCTAGCAGCGTGGGCAGGGGCAGTACAGACTCCAGCAAACACACTTCTCCATAACCCACCACCTGTCTCACACAGAGGAACGATGCCCAGGGATGAAATGAGAGTTTGACCGTTGCCAAGGAGAGCCATTATGAGTGACTTTTTATTTTTTTTTTTTTTTTCCCAGCATGGAGCTCTGCTTTCAAACATCGGATTTTCTCCCCCAGTTTCCAAAAGACATGGAAACTATAAAAAAAAAACAAGCTCTAGCTAGCTCAGCACAGTTCAGCAAGGTGCGCAGAGCTCTCCAACCAGCAGTCTACATTCATGGGGGGGTGGTGTCCTCACCATCTCCAGATTAAACATGGGTATGCCTCTCATTTTTTTTCTATTTATTTATTTATTTGTTTGTTTGTTTATTTGTTTGTCAGCAAGCTGCACTGGTTGAGATGTGTCTTCAGTCCATGCCCTTCTGCATGGACCACCACCTCCTTCCCAAACATCCTACTTCATGGAGCTATCACAGTGTGCACCTCTCCGGGAGAGGGATTCAATCCCTGAAGAAGCCCAAGGGTCGTCCTTAGATCCGCAAACCTCATGCCAATAATATCAACAGTATACATTACTCCATTTGTTGCTATAAGAGGTACAAGAGAAACGCACTTGGATTGTTTCTGGGTGAGAAAATATCATCCACAGGCACAAGCATCCTGGACCCGGCACAGCAGATGAAGCGGCAGTTGATGGAAGAGCTGCTCTTTTCCTTTGTAAACCTTCTTTCAATGACCCCCCCACCCCCCATGGCAGGGGGTTGGAATTATATGATATTTAAGGTCCCTTCCAACCTAAACCATTCTTTGAATCTATGAATCTATGATGATAAGTCACAAAGCACAACGCATTGCAAGTTACGGGATAACTGGAGGGGAGCACATGCTCCCTTAGCCCTTTCCTTATTAAACTGGAATTTGTCAATTTACCAGAACAGAAAAAAAAGAAAAGTTTAGAATACTGTTAGGCTATTCTAAGTATTTTGAACCAAATTACCACTGCAAAATAGGGGTTTTTGGAACTGTTCCAACAAAACCTGTTGCAAGTATTACATCCAGAGGCGTGAAATGAGGCAGAGGCCAGTGCCTGTCCCGCTCCATCCAAGTAACATTTCGGCTGAACAGCCCCTGTGCAAACATTGTCAAACGTTGCACTCGGAAAATAAAAACACAATTTGGGAACATGAATGAGTGAGAATGGAAATTACAGGGCTGCCTTGCAAAATAAGTGGAAAACAATGGAGTGAAAAATGGGAAGAGAAAGAGAGAGAGCAAGTGCGGAGCTAATGATAAGGCGAACTTTTCCAGATGTGAAAATCAATTTTATTCTGAAACTTCCCAGCCTTTTCATTTAGAAAGCAATAAAATTCTATTTGTCCCCTGTTCATTTTCTACATAAAATGCCACTAAGCTACTAGCTTTCGGCAACCACACAAAGCGTAATAGGTTAGGACTGCAGCCTTAAAATATGTTAGGGATTTTTAATGAAACCAATTTATATCAGTTTGTGCCAGTGAAAGGGCTGAAGCAACTTAATTTAGTTTCATTTTCCACACATTTGTGGCCAAAGCTAGGATTCACTTATTTCTAATTCAGCACTGCTTCCACATGCCTGCCTAAGCCATTTCTAACTGATTTAGCTGGTGACCTCTATTAAATAGCCAGGTGTTTGGCTCTATTAAATGGATAATCTCTTGGTACCTACACATCACCACTACACCCACCTCCTTATTGGTACAGTTTTTATTTGCATGTGTGCTCCGTCAGAAAGCTGAGGCCTTTTTGCAAACGAGGGGGAGAAAAATTCCCCCTCGTCGACAGCAGCCTCAACACGAGCCAGTGCTCTGGCAGCTGAGTACAAACTGCATTTTGGGATGCATTAAATACAGCTGGTGAAACGAGGTGATTCTCCTGCTATATGTAGTGTTGGTGTGGCCACACCTTGAATATTGTGTGCATTTCTGGGCTCCACAATACAAAAAGGTTGGTAAGGGCCTTGGAAGCGTCCAGAGGAGACGACAAAGTTGGTAAAAGGGCTGGCAGGCATGTCCTGAGAAGGGAAGGCTGAGGACACTTGGGGTGCCTAATCTGGGGGAAAGGAGGCTCAGAGGTGGCCTCGCTGCCCCCCACAGCTTCCTGAGGAGGGGAAACGGAGAGGCAGGTGTTGGTCTCTGGTAACTGAACACAGGATGCGTGGGAATGGCACAAAGCTGCACCAGAAGAGGTTCAGGATGTTAGGACAAATTTCTTTACTGTGAGGGTGGTCAGCCACTGGAACAGGCTTCCTGGGGAGGTGGCTGATGTCCCACGCCTGTCCGTGTTCAAGAGGCATTTGGACAACGCCTATAATAACATGCTTTAATTTTTTGGTCAGCCCTGAAGTGGTCAGGCGGTTGGACTTTATGATCTTTGTAGGTCCCTTTCAACTGAACTATCCCATCCCATCCCATCCCATCCCATCCCATCCCATCCCATCCCATCCTATACAACTTAGTGTCATAAAGCTAATTATTCTTGTAGCTGAAAGCTATCTGTCTCTGTCAGTGCAGCCTCCTCATCCTATGATCCTAATGTCATAATCAGAGATTATATATATATATTATATATATTATACATATATACATTATATACATATATATTATACGATATATACAAATATATATTAAAAAAAAGAAAAGAAAGTAAAAGATTTTCATGTCCTGATACTGAAATAACTAAATATACATATATATATATATGTATATGTATATATATATATATAACATTTTTTCCCCTATCTGGACACTGTTTCTTCACTTTACAGGAGCTTTCTCCTAATTTCCCAGTTTAGATCAGTATGATGTCAGTCACCACATGCTGTGAGGAGAGCACATATCTTTTATTAGAGTGATGGAAATAGCTGAGTGAAAGAAGCAGAAGACTTTCAGGCACATAAGCCCTTCTTCCTGGCCACTCCAAGGGTTTGTGATCCTGAAAGAGTCTCTGTTTGTTGTTTTTGTTTTTCAAATATATGGCCAGCCTAATAAAAGACACGACCTTCACTACAAAGTCTCTCCGGCTTTTATCTCAGCACCACGACCACAACGCATCCACTGCAGAATCAGGTGTGCATCGTTGGTCCATTTGTTTCACAGTCTCTGTTGCATTAGCGGTGGCTCATTTCAAAGCTTACTGCAAAATTTAGTAACTCAGACAGCACCAGCACTGTCAAAGCTAGTTTTCACAAGCCTTCTGCTGTGTGAGTTATTTCACACCTAACAGGACGAATTCATCCTGTAGCCATTCCCTTGGTGGAGGTGTTAATAGTATTTCCTCTCTACCTGGGTAAGGGTTTTGCAAAAATCTGTAGGGATGTAAAACTGAATATTTTCCATTTTAGCAGTTTCTACAGACACCAGCCAAATGGTTGAAAAGTTATACAGGGCAGACCAGACACACAGACCCACAAATGGCATGGGCGTATAAGCAACGCACCCGAGGACAAGGTGAAAAGGAACACAAGGGAAGTATAAAATTATAAATAAATAAATAAATAAATAAATAAATAAATATCACCCCTGACTTTTAAAAATTTGAGTCCAGAAGGCCAACTGCTTGGAAAAGGTAATGGGAGAAGTGTCTTTCCGTCTGTCCTCACCCATCTGAATCTCTGCCTCATCCACGGGGATTAAGGGATCTCTCTCCAACGGCTTCTCTGGAGGAAGATTCATTTCATATTCAGTAGAAAACAAGCAAAAAACTTCTCAGATTTCTCAGGGAAATCACGAAAGGCTGAAGTTGCTTTTATCTCTCTGAGGATGTTTACCTTGCCCATGTTCCTTAGAGAATTAGCTTAGGACAACATGAATAACTGTTAAACAAATATAACATCTTGCCTGTACTGTCCCATAAATTAATTTCGTTTTCTATTTTTTTTGGAAAAACACTTGATATCTCCAACACCTGCAAACATCAGATATGTGAGTGAACAATGTTATCTTTTCAGATTTATTCTTTTATTTGTCAGCTAGAAGTTAATATTCTGTAGTAACTATCTATTCTAGAATTAACTTCATGTTAGAATAGAGGGTTCTTTTACACAGCATTTTTTTTTTAGACTGAGACAAAAAGTGTGACAATTGTTCTCTTTTCCCTCCTATGAAATGGAAATGCTCAGATGGATGACTTATTTGTTTCTGCTACACAGACTGAACTGTGGTCATGTCAAAATGTTAACGGACTTACTTGGTACCTGATGGATTCGAGTGCTTGTCCAGTATGTTTGGGAAGGCAATGCAGAGCGTATGTGGCTCTGGTTACACTGATTTCTTGTGCAGCGAGTTCCTTTCAGAGATTCTCTTTCAGTCTCTCTGTCTCTCTCTAATTGCTGTTGCAATCAGAAAAGTCACCATGAATTGTTTTACTTTCCCTATTTCTTCATCTAAGCCAAATTTTAGCACTCTGTGATTTTTTTTTCTTACAGCCAGTGTTATTAATATCACCAGAGATTTGATTAACAAGATGCCCATCCTTTCTCCTCATATCCTCATCAGCCACGGAGATCATAAAAAAAAAAAAAGTTAAACGACAGTGCTGTTGTTGATGCACTACGCAGAATACTGCAACATCCACTGTACTGTAGTATAGCTCCATCGTAGTCTGCAGAGCCAAAAGGAATGAGGAAAAAAAAAATAATAATAACCTAATGCATTTCAGTAAAATCGATCTGAGTCAACATCTCAAAGGACGAGACCATCAAGTGGTGAACGTTGATGTAGTGCCATAGGCTGAGCCTCTGCCAGTTTTGGCAGCTGAGAACCTAGTCCGAGGGGAGGAAGCTACAGATATGGGATTAAATATTGCTTTATCTCGTAGGCTCTAGTGACACTTCATTAAGTCTGAAGGGACAGCGGCGAGGATGTCAAACCTGACATGCTTCTTCATTTCCTTAAATCTACTTGAAAAGCTGAAAACCTCAGACTTACTTTTCTTTGAAAACTAAAACTCTCTTTCAAAACACTGCCAGTGCATCTAGCTTTGCTAGTAAAATACGTACCTCAGCTCCAGGAACACTGGTTTCTGCTCCTGCTCATTTGATCTTGCTTGTTAGCCTTTCTCCTCACAGTACAGCAACTCACTTCAATTAAAGCTTCATTAAACAACTTTGCCGTAATCACCATATGTTACTTATATATTTTTAAAGCACAACTGTTATCAACTGATCAAAATACAAGTGGGCATTTTATATGCCTATATTATATACTGTACATAAACTAATTATAGTGTATTTAAATTTTCACTTCTCTCAGCGCGCACCAGAAGGGATTGCTGAAGTCATTTCTACATCCTGTTCGCAGCTACACCCATCTGTGGATCCTCAGCTTTGCACTATCTGTGCTGCAACTGCTGGAGCTTCAGGTTTCAAAAAGGGCTCAGGTAACCAGCAGTAGCAAGGAGGAGAGGATGACAAGATCAAGAAGAAATAATAAAAAATAATAATAACAAAAAAAACTTTCTAAGTGAAAGAAAAGAACCCTTTTGATCTTCAATAATATCTGGAGACATAAGACTGCTGGAAAACAGCACTAACCCTTTTTGACCTGCATGCCTTTCAGAAAGCTATCTGTATAGGTTCATTACGTAGCATCATTAGTTTTCAAACCCACCGTGTGCTAGTGATAACGGCACCCAGTGTTCACAACTCTGACTGCTCTGATACCTTTCAGGTCTTCAGTTCTCCCCCTTATTTTGCTGCTTGCGATATTATGCAATCTAGAGGACAAGACAGGCAAAGGCGCTTGCCACGGGGATGGCTCTGTGGGACGGGCAGTGCTTTCAGCAGGAATGAGCTCCAGCAGTTGCAGCAACCACGCCACAGCTCCACAGTCTGTCCTCACCAGCAAGCACAAGCTGGATATTGTGGCAGCAGTCCAACAGCCCTTCTGATGGCCATACAAAATCATTTTCACGGCAGCGCGGTCCAAATGAAGAGGAGTTGGTGGAAATGACTGGGATTTTCTTGGCATAGCCCTTTATACAGCCTGTGGTTATGTGCAGATGGACCAGCTGATAGGGTTATACATTTCACATGACGCAAAAGATAGTAATGATATACAGCAGAGATGTTTTCAATCCACTGTGTTTATACTTGAATTTATTTCTCATTTTTTTTCTGGAGCCTGACTGAGTTTGAACCAAGAATATGACTGGTGCATTACAGAACAGAGTACTCTCAGATTCAGAGCTCCCCAGAGTGTGATAGTCCCATGGACCCATAACCCTGGCTCAGACCCTTGTGTGCACAAATACAATTCTAAAGCTCAGAGGCACTAAGAGCTGGATTGGGTACTCAATTAGACCACAAAAGAAAACTTATCTCCATTTTCCCTGAAAAAAAATAGCATAAACATAACCTCGTTATGGAAATACCTATAGTATCCACCATTTAGATGTTGTCATGACAGTACAAATGCAGAATCTGGGTTCAGAAATAGTTAATACCAAAGAAATCTCCTTTTTCTTTACTGATGAAGGTCATCTGATACAGTTCTGGCTGTGTCCTGCTGGTCTTCTGAAGATTCAGTAAATGACATATATGAATTATTCCACTACCAAGTAGATAAGAATTGTTTTTTTATAACCTGATAATGTGCTCTTGCTCCTGATGAAAATTGGGTGCTGTATCTGGATTCCTTGCTTGTATAGGAAAGAAGCATTTTAATAAAAGAGAAAATAATTTCCAAATTTTTCTGGGGTAGCCAAAGAGAATACATATGTGTGAAGAGACAAAAAAAAAAAAAAGGAAAAAGAAAAAAGAAAAAGAAAAAAAAGAAAAACAGAAAAAGAAAAAGAAAAAAAAGAAAAAGAAAAAAAAGAAAAAGAAAAAGAAAAAGAAAAAGAAAAAGAAAAAGAAAAAGAAAAAGAAAAAGAAAAAGAAAAAGAAAAAGAAAAAGAAAAAGAAAAAGAAAAAGAAAAAGAAAAAGAAAAAGAAAAAGAAAAAGAAAAAGGAAAAAGAAAAAGAAAAAGGAAAAAGAAAAAGAAAAAGAAAAAGAAAAAGAAAAAAGAAAAAAGAAAAAGAAAAAAGAAAAAAGAAAAAAGGAAAAAATAACAAGTATTTTAAACCTGAGAAAACTAGTCTGTGCTTTATTAGCTATAATTGCATTTAGACATATTATTAGTACTTATTGTTTGTGTTGCAAAGAAAACGCTAATCTAGATAAATTAACACTTTGTGTATCCTCCAAAAACGTATCCAACGGATGAACAAGGTACTCACTGAGGCAAAAAAGCTAATCAAAACTGTTCTCCAGATTATCTTTAACAAGCCAAATGGCATTATTTTTCTTCTTCATGGTGCTTCAGACTTGTAGCACTGCAGAGAACCCTGCAAAGCTTCACTTGTGCAGGAGCCATACATAGGATCACAGGATAATTCAGGCTGGAAGAGATCTCAGGAGATTTCCTCTCCAATCTCCTCCGGAAAGTAACGTCTGCCACCTCATCCAGGTGGAACAAACCCCATGGTGCAGGGCTTTGCATTTGTCCTCGTTGAATTGTGGCAGATTCTGGCCAGCACATTCCTCCAGCCTGTCCAGGTCCTTCTGGATGGCAGCCCCGTCCTCGAGCCTACCGACTGACCCTCCTCCAACGCGGTGTCATTGGGAGTGCAATCTGTCACTTCTTTAGCATCACTGACAAAGATGTTAAACAAGACAGGTCACAAAATATCACTGCAGCGCTCTGCTTACTACAGGTCTCCAGGTAGAGTACGACCCATCGACCACTATCCTCTGAGTCCAGCCATCCAGTTCTTGCATACAAGCTGTCTACCGACCCAGACTGCAATGTCCTAACAGAAAAATATTGTGGGTACAATATCTAAAGCTTTGCTACCATTGAGCAAAATGACATTTCCTCTCCCCTTACCCTCAAATCCAGCTATTTTGTCGCAGCAAGCAATCAGGTTGGTCAGGCATGATTTACCCCTGGAGAATCCATGCTAATGGTCCCCAGTCCCTGTGCAAAGTGCCCAGCGTTGAAGCGGAATAGAAGTGTTTACCAGCCCTTCTCCCCTTGAAATGAAACAAGACAGTTTTACAAGGCGTACAGCAGCAAATGATTCTTTATGGCAGCACTACTATATCCAGAATATGAGAAATGCAGATCTTTGCCTCCGCCTAGACAGTTGCCCAAACCATGCTGAATAAGGCACACGCGCTTTTTTTGCTTGTCTCTCCCATCTCGCAGCATCTAAATGCAAGCAGTTTGTTGTCAGTTATTAATATGTTTCCTGTTTAGAAACAAATGACAGTTTAATATAGGGTAGGAAGTAACATTCTTCGTTTGCACAGGAGAAAGATCAGATGCCTGTTGCGTTCAGTTGTTTAATCCACAGTTATAGTCAGCGTGAGAGGAAAAAAAAAAACAAACACAAAAAGCTCTTCACAGCCAAGTCACAGCTCTGAGTTCACAGTTCAGAAGGGGTCACAGAAAGACAACAAAGACAATAATCAATGTAAAATCAAGCCTGCACTTGAAGACTGGTTTTCATCAGAAGGCTATGAGAAGTCAGACAGAAAACACAATTAAAAGGAGAGTTCCACAAAATCAATGCAGAGCGACTCGGGAACAGCTCTTAAAACCACATTAACCCATCTTCTTTTTCTCCTATTGAGAAGCTACGGTACCAGGTAAAGCCAAAAGGTATTTGGGTGCTAAGTGAATAAAATTAAGCATTGAGAAATGTATGATGGGTAGAGGGAACATAACCCCAAATCTCAGATACAGAGGACGTGAAAAAGTAAGAAGCTTTTTGAGAGCAGTGACAGCAGAGCTTCAGGACAAGACATGTGTGGTTTTCTTAGCCAGGTATTGGATGAGAAGCATACATCTGGGTAGTCAACCCCTCCCTCAGGCAAGGGGGATAGGAAAAGGAGCGAGGTTTGAATTTTGGGCTAAATTCGGATGTCTGGGAGTCTAGTCCATTTGAAAGGCTCTACGGCGTTCCACCTGGCCTCCAGCTGCTAAACCAGAAGGGTGCAAGTCTCCCCTAGGCTCTTTATCTCACCTGACACACTCTCTGGATATCTTGAAACCACTGCAATGGCTCAAACAGTGCTAAAACTTTTGGTTAGAAACTGAATTGTTCTTCAGCAGTCTGTGTCCTGGACTGTTATAATACTGATGAGACACACTGATTAGCATTAGATGCCACTATGTCTCTCGAAATCCCCAGTTTTCCAAGTAAACAAGAAAATAAAAGAAATACAAGAAAGAAGTACAATGGCTGATTGATCATCTAGTGGAAGCCAAGGGCAAGGATCCAGTGGCCACATTATTACCAGTAAACTACACAGTACCCCAGCGCTACACTGCAACCGTTCAGAGAATTAAATTGTTAGAATAATCCCAGCACAGTTTTGGATCAGGCAAACGAACAATTTCACAGATCGGGGAAAAAAAAATATTAAAAAAATAAAATGAAAAGAGAGAGAGAAAAAAAATATGCAGTTTTAGCTGAATAAGGCATTTCCTAATGGTGCTACAAGACCTGGAAGCATTACAGCTAATTGAGCTTACTGTTCGTAGAGCAGACACACAAAGGTCAAGTTGTCTTAACAGCTTGTATGCTGTCAAGCTGTATTTGCTCTTGAATACATACATCAGTCCTTTCCACCCCAAGAAGTAATGACTGAAGTGTATCAAGCTCCAAGAACCTTACTTAATAGCTGATTCCTTTTTATGCTCTAGTAAAATAGATAAATAAAGGCAGGCAGCAAATACCAAGGACACCTCAGCTACCACTGTGTTGGCACAAAGACAATCAGGCATGCTATTTTGTGTTATTTTTCTGGAAAAAGATAAAAAATAAAAAAAGTTTTGTTGTGAATCCCTACATTTTAGGGGTATGAAGCGATAATTAAGTAATCTTAATTAATCTAGCCTGTCCGCCTTTGCTTCACACATTTCCTCTGCATCAGGTATAAATCACTTCCTTAGAGAAATCGTTGAGTAAGGCATCTACCGAGGACTGGAATACATCAGAAGAACACCGATGAAAAAACACTGTTCTTTTGGTAACATCCACCAGCTGTTCATTACACTTACTGTTAGAAATAAGGAAGCATGCGTCTTCCCTCCACCTGGAAAGCGTCTGGCTCCAGCTTCTAGAAACTGATTCTTGCTATGTTTTCCTCTCTGAGAACCCTGAATGCTCAGTTTTTGTTTTTTTTTTTGTTTTCTATGAGGCCTATACAAGTACAGTGTAAAAAAGTTTCCTCTCAGTCTTCATTCTTATAATCTATACACATCTAGTTCCTTCAGATGTTGTATTGTTTCCAACCTGGATTTTTTTCATAATTGCTTTTAAAATGTGACAGAAGGTGATGTCTATTTTTGACCATTATAATACAGAATTAAAACCTCCTCCCATATCCTATGGGACAAGATTCATTTGTCCTAGATGTTTATTGGGTGGAAGAACTTCAGAACTGGTTACCCTAGGTTCCTTTTCTTCAGTGAGGAGAGACAGGCAAGGACAAGATCGTTGTGGGCCATCTCAGCCAGGGATAAATGTTGAAAATATATGGGACAAACTGTGCTCTTAAAAGTGCCTGTTTCTGTGCACTGATTGTAATGAAAGCTTTGACTGTAAGTGTGAATGCAGGCTTTTACAGTGAAGGCATCTTAAATTAAGTGAGATAAATCACATCTGCTTGACTGCTCTTCAGGGAATATATCCAAACATATCCTATATGCAAAGATATAGTTCTCGCGTTACAGCAACATAATAACAGCAAAACAATGGCAAGAAAATACCACAGTCATGAGGCTCAATAACAAAGTCAGGCACTCGGGGGAAAATTTCTTCTTCAGTTTTACTCTAGCGCATAAGTGGAGAGACTTGTCCCCTGAACTAGCTCACTAAAAAAAGACGTTTTATCTTGAGAGGTAATTAATCCTCATAAATGTAATATTCACAATCTGGACAGACCAGAGGCAATGAACAGCATTAATTCCACTGGTGTTTTAGCCATGACTTCTTGGGTACTCCCTTCTGAACCCCTAAGCCATACTGATCCTGGCTGTCAGTCTTGGCACCTGTGATTGCTAAATTGATTATTTTCACTCACAGGGCTGGAAAGGCATTATTTAGCTTTCTTCAAAGTTTAACTCCCTCGAATTGTATGAGAGGCTGCCCCTTCCCTGAGCTATTTCTGTTCCAGCCTGACAAGAACAGTAACTAAAGTGCAGGTCTATTGATTAAATATCCTTATTTTTTCCCCTGTAACAGCCTAAGGCATTTAATCAATATGGCAATGCCCCATATCATGGACCAAAGGCACAATATCCAGTGATCATAAACTGACTCGAAGAAGTGGTGTAAAGTGATTTTATAACCTGACACCAGCTGAAATGTCCATTCACGGTGGAATAGATACATACATTTCCTCCTGCAAGCCAGTTACATAAAAAGAACTAAACATCGCAGGGAGCAGCTGTATAGTCTCAGTTTGACAGAAAAGACCCCTATGACATTATGATTTCACATACATCAAAAGGACACAGATTTTGCTGCAGAACATCTATGCAGCATGCCGTATATTTTCTAAAGGTGATGCACAAATGCATCCCAAGAGGACAAGAACATGGCAGTCTATCTAACACACTTCTATGGCTCCTGCTCCAGTAACAGCTGAACTGCTCACAAACTTGCTATTTTTCTAAATGTAATTCTCCTCACAATTTTTTTTTTTTTTTTTTTTGAGATCAGAGAGTGTGTTTGTCATTAGGACAGTAGATCTGATCTGATCTGTGTTGAAACATTTTTTTTAGTTAAATAATGCTACTTAGGGTCATTATTTTTGGGGCTACTTAGATGCTGGTGAATGCCCTACTGCAGGCACAACTGCATTAAAAACAAACAAACAAAACAAATCATAGCACTAATTAATTCACTTGGGAAACCACGAGGTACTGACTGTACATGCTATTTTCCTATCAGTTACTTTTCATCAAGGAAACCATGTACAAACATGCATTCCTCCACCCATTCATTTACTTATGTTCAAACAAGGATAAAAATACACCTACAGCTTTATTGACAGCTCTTTCCCACTGAAGGTCTGCCTCATGTCACTGAGGTCAAAGAGTCTGTAGCACAGCAATTATTTGAATGAAATCCCCCAAACTTACCACTGAGTTATTTATCTGCTTTCCCTTGTTTGCCTGTCCCAAAGAAAACCTCTTTGTTTTTTGCAAAGCAAGTAGTGGAAATAAACTAATGGTAACTGTTGTAAGTGACAGTATGTACAAACATGTTTTAGTTTTTTTGTTTGATTGGTTGTTTGTTTTAAACTCAGGACATGGTAAGAAAATAAATAAAAATAAAAAAGGTCATTGTAGTACCAGTGTTTAAGGTCATGGTTCATGTGGAAAGAACCTTAAGCGGTCAGCGAACGTGGTCTTTTGTCAATATCTTAATTATTTGGTAGGATTTTGGCAAGAAAGCCTGCTAATTAGAAAAACTCAATAGTTATCAGCAAAACTCAATATTCATCAGCTCAATGCTCCAGTAATCTGAAGGTGAAATCACTTTCTATGGAAATCTTAGGACAGAAATCAGGGTTATTCACCTGATGTAAGACCCATGAAAGACTGGGACCCAAAAGGTACTCTGGTAGTCACTAACAAGATCTAAGTTTTCCTGAAAATTATCACCCATTTTACCAACAAAATCATGAAAAGTAAATTCAGTAATTCTCAGTCTTGACCATAATCATGACTCTGTACTGAAAGAGGAAAATTTAAAAAAACTTCTGCACCTAATCCTACTTGGCCATGAGGAAACGTGAATGTTTACAATACTCTTCCCTCCATCTGCTAGTTTAGACCTTCAGGAGAAGAATCTCCAAGATGAAGTCTGATCTCTTTGGTCAAAGCATAGACTCTCTATTGAGGGGAAATCTGGCCAGTAGAGGAGAAGAAAAATTCTCATAACTAAGATGTTTACATGGAAGAGCAAGATATAATGCCATCTTGCATATCTCTTGTGGTATCTTCTGAAAGACATTTTGGGAAATCCAAGATAGTGGTTATGAGAGTTAGCATATCCTGACAGATCAGCACTAGACAGAGATATCACAGATTCTGGAGGCAGAACAGCTACATCAGACACGTAACAATGTAAGAAGTCAGACACTTCAGCAAAGTCTAGTAGCTTCGGCACAATGGATTGCACAGATCCTGCCATCCTGTCTTCTGTACGAGTGCGGGCTTATTTACTTCTGTTACGGAGTGCAGCTAGGGTTATGGAGGGTATAAAGGTACATTGTGTGAAGTGAACTCACTAGACCTTAGAAATCTAAAAGACAGGTGATTAATCAAATTAATTGTCCTCAAGAATGCAAGTCATTGCACCCTGAAGTTGATCTTAAAAATGGGGAGGGTGACTCAACTGCTAAAGGCACTAATTTTTCTCAAGTGATTATGAAGCAAACCTTGACAATCAGGTGAGCATTGGTTCAGAGGGAGATAAATCTAGCCAACCTAGACATTCTCATCTCTCTTTACAGTCAAGAAGAGGAAATAGGTTTTCTAAGACAGCCATTCACCTGATAAATTTTAGATGTCTCCTGTGGAATGAGATGAACTTCTGGAGCTTTGTAATATTAAGATTGGTATTTCTGTGTGAGAAAGTACAAGAAACATTAGAGAGAGGATTATAGAAATTACAGGTCACCATGGAAAATGACCAAAGTGATAAAGTTTGCCAATGACACCAAGCTGTGTGATACAGTCAACATGCTGGAGGGAAGGGACACCACCCAGAGGGGCCTGTGCAGGCCTGAGAGGCGGGCCTGTGTGAGCCTCATGAGGTTCAACAAGGCCAAGTGCAAGGTCCTGCACCTGGGCTGGGGCAATCCCAAGCACAAACACAGGCTGGGCAGAGAGTGAATTGAGAGCAGGTCTGAGAAGAAGGACCTGGGGGTACTTATGGAGGAGAACCAGCCAGCAATGTGCGCTTACAACCCAGAAAGCCAAGCATATCCTAGCCTGCACCAAAAGCAACGTGGCCAACGGGGTGAGGAGGGGATTGTCCCCCTCTGCTCTGCTGTCGTGAGACCTTGCCTGGAGCACTGCGTTCAGCTCTGGGGCCCCCAGCACAAGAAGGACATGAAAGTATTAGAACAAGTCCAGAGGATGGCCACAAACATGATCAGGGGGCTGGAGCATTTCTCCTATGAAGACAGGCTGAGAGAGCGGGGGATGTTCAGCCTGGATAAGAGAAGGCTCTGGGGAGACCTTACAGTGACCTTCCAGAACCTAAAGGGGGCCTACAGGAAAGCTGGGGAGGGACTCTTTGGCAGGGGGTGTAGTGATAGGGCAAGGGGGAATGGCTTTAAACTGAAAGAGGATAGATTTAGATTAGATATTCAGAAGACGTTCTTTTCTGTGAGGCTGGTGAGGCACTGGCACGGGTTGTCCAGAGAAGTTGTGGATGCCCCATCTCTGGAGGTGCTCAAGGCCAGGTTGGATGGGGCTTTGAGCAACCTGGTGTAGTGGGATGTGTCCCTGCCCATGGCAGGGGAGTTGGAATTTGATGATCTTGAAGGTCGCTTCCAACTGAAACCATTCTGTGATTCTGTGATATGAACATTGTTTTGTAGAATAACATAGAGAGGACATAGTGAGGATATGAGCTGGTGCTGATTGTCCTGTCCTACACAAGTCATCCTGTCCAGACTACTTGATGCACACACCTCAGTGATGATCTTGTTATGATTATATGGATTACAGTATGTGGGTGCTCAAGTGTGAGCAAAATCTATGAGACAGTATGAGTGAGAGCTAGTCACTGAGATAAATTTTGTTTAAAATAAATATCACTTCCATGTTTTGTTGCACTGATTTCCTACAAGTTGTGCTGTGAACATATCTATTTCTATCCCCTGACTACAAAGCAAGAGTAGGCAACCATTTCAGATGTAGACTAGCTGAGTATTTCTGGCTTTTGTCAGGTTAATCCCATCCTTCCCCTACAAATAAATAAATAAATATTTTTTGTCAAATTCCACATTTACATGCCAATTTTCCAACTCTATAGTGGGAGAAATAGTATTTCCTCTTCTCCTGGTCTCAGAATTAATTACACCAATATGTTGATGTGCTCTGACACCTTGTTAGACAGCCTAGAACAGTGCTTGAGGTGAAAGAGTAAACCTGTCACCTATAGCTCTTCATGAGCTTAGAAAATGCCACCCAGTCCGGATAAAGAGGGGCTAGTATGGGATGTGCAAGTATGGGATGAATGAGAAACAAAATTTACTGTGAGTTCCTTGAGATTATTTCAATTTATGCAGTTATAAGGAGCGTTTAAGGAAATATATCTATACCTATATGTTTAATTGTCAGACTGGAGTGATATAAAGTTGAAAAATAGCCTACGATGCATTTACATTTTACTTGCAATGATCTCTTTATCCTTTAAACATTTTTCAATAGCTCAAAACTCCCTTTCCACCCCATCCTTACATTTGTTCTGCGAGAAGATACAGGTTTAAATTTTTGTCCAAGGTCATTTTCCTATTTTACATTAATGTTAACATACAACAGAAATACAGGAAAGAAACTACTGTATGTGAGATGAGGGGATGGAGATACATAGATTTAAAAGGACTTTACAGAAAACCAGCACTTTCCTTTTAAAAGGAAAAAAAAAAATCAACAATTGAATTTACAGTTCTCAGAAGCACAGCAGGGATGGTACATAATGCCATGAAAGTACAAATTTATAAAAATCTGATAAGCTGAATGACATTTGCAAGAATGCTGCCTTCAAGGGAGTTCTGAGTTGTTAAGGTCCATTGTAGCATTTAATGAAATACAGCTCCTGATAATTTAATCTGATGTGCCTGAAAATTAAAAGTGTAAGCACTTTGTGCGCGGGGGCGGGGGGAGCTTATGCCAGTCACAGGGGGTGAAGTTTTGCTTTCAGTGCCTTGAAGATACGAGTGTACACTGGAGTAAGTACTGATTACTGCATTTACTCCAGCAGTACTGTAGAAGAAATTTGAGCCAACTTTGTCACAGAGAAACAGTAACTTATATCTCCTTTTCTTTCCTCAGTCCTCTTCCTTTCCAAAAATTTACAAGGGAAGGGAAGGGAAGGGAAGGGAAGGGAAGGGAAGGGAAGGGAAGGGAAGGGAAGGGAAGGGAAGGGAAGGGAAGGGAAGGGAAGGGAAGGGAAGGGAAGGGAAGGGAAGGGAAGGGAAGGGAAGGGAAGGGAAGGGAAGGGAAGGGAAGGGAAGGGAAGGGAAGGGAAGGGAAGGGAAGGGAAGGGAAGGGAAGGGAAGGGAAGGGAAGGGAAGGGAAGGGAAGGGAAGGGAAGGGAAGGGAAGGGAAGGGAAGGGAAGGGAAGGGAAGGGAAGGGAAGGGAAGGGAAGGGAAGGGAAGGGGGAAGGGAAGGGAAGGGAAGGGAAGGGAAGGGAAGGGAAGGGAAGGGAAGGGAAGGGAAGGGAAGGGAAGGGAAGGGAAGGGAAGGGAAGGGAAGGGAAGGGAAGGGAAGGGAAGGAACGGCAAACTGACACCAAAATTTAGCATTATCTAGCTGTAAATCCAACTATTTAAACCACAGTTTTGCTTGGTAACTAGTACAGATAACAAGGATACTTTGCTTATCTGCTGTGTTTTGCTCCTTTGTTTTGGTCATTTGATCCTTCTTTTTGGATACACAACACCAAACACCTCTTCTAATAAAGACAAGGAAATACTTTTGAAGTTTGCCTTTTTTGGACCATTCTTTCTTGGGAGGTGAGCTCAGACGAAAATAGCCACACCTTGTTTTTTAGTTATGACTGAAAATTGAAAATAAGCACAAGCAGACGTAATTATGGAATTTATGTGAAAAAAAAAAAAAGAAAGAAGCTTCAAGATAAAAGAGAAAGGAACAATTGTTTTAATCCTATTAAGAGCTTCATTAATGCAATTAAAGAACCTTATATTTCAATTAGGCTCTGTTTCAAGCTGCTTTACTCAAAGGCACTTCTCCCTCCAGTACCACCCTTTAACATACTAGATATGACACACAGTTTGCACTGGTAGTACAATCTTTCTGTCCCACTTAATCTAGCAGGAATTAGGTCCTTTAATAACTTCCATAATTTGGGCCTAAAGGATTTAGAAATGCCAAACAGGGATACAAGTAGGATACGTCACAAGGTCAGATTTCTTTACTTAGTGTGGGACAGCAAACAACGGTGTTCTTCCATTTGAAGGTCACCAAGCAAGCAGAGGAATGATTTTCAGCGAATGACAAACTGAGGTTGCATTTGGTCAGCCAAAAAGCACTGTGGATTTTGTGTATTTTCCTGTTTGTGAAGAGAAGGGCTGTGTCTTCCCCTCTCCAGTAAAATGAAGGAGGATTTGCCGAGGCTCAAAAACCAGCCTTGATACAGCATTTGAATCATGGCTGTGACAAGGGTTGTTGGTGGTGGGCAGGATGGGCAGTGGGCTCCTGGCTTGAAGAAGAGGAGGCAGCTGCCTGTTTTGCTCATAACACTCAGGAAGGTTTCAGGGTTGAAAAAAAATGTAGATTATTTTGTAGCATTATTTGCAAAATTCACTGCCAAAATTTTGACTATGAAGAAATGACGTAGAAGGATAGCGTGTGGAGGGGTCTCACACCAACGGACACTGAAGGCAAAGTAAGCAGAAGAAAAGTAATGGAAAATGGAGGCTCTCCCCTGAAAACTTTCTACATCCTGTACTCAGGCCAGCCCTATAACCTTGGGTGTAGACTCCAGTTTTCCTTCTCCACATTCACTACACCCCAGGAGCTGATTCATCTTGGGCAACTGTACAAGGAGAGGAAACAACTCACCCTGGTTTAATCCTTTGTTCACTAAGACCTAGAAAACACCCCACCTGCACAGTAAACACCTCTTCCATTTGTAATTCCATTTGGCACTCTGAATATTGTTTGGTAAAGGATGGCATGCATTTTTCATGACTGTTGGAAGGCCTGGAAGCTCCTCAATTGCATCATTCTGTCAAATTTAAATGGGATTTCAAAGGTGAAACACTGACTTTCACAGTACTACCTCTGAACTCTACCTGAATATGGAGTAAACAACTGAAGAACTTCACTGAGTGAAAAACAGGAAATGTTGTTGATTGTGAATGTGAGAAAAATGCTTAAGTGATGAAATATCAAGGAACTTCCTTCTTCCTAAGTGCTTCAAGGAGTCACAATTTTGCCAGTGATTCATCGTGCTCATTCCTCAGTTTGAGGCAGATTTGAGTGTAAAAGCACAAGGGGAAGGCAGCTTTTCACCCTGAAAAGCAATTTTCTGTTTGGTTGCAGGGAAGAAAAAAGAAAAATAAAAAGGAAGAAAGAAAGAAAAGAGTGAGAAATAAAACTATGTACGAGTTCAGCCCAAGAGGCCTTGCAGACCTGGGAATAAAAAATTTTAAATGAACCGTTGATGTGCTCTGATGGAGAATGCTGTGAAGGAGAAATAATAAAACAAACAAAAAAGAGTGAGATTGAATGGAAGGTTAGCTTGATGTCAAGAGCAGCATCTGCTGCTGTGCACACAGGACATGAATTACAAGGGTTACCGCATACTCAGTGCTTCTGGGTACCGGATGCTCACCAGCTGAGGTCACAAAGACATCTTCCCCACAGGGCAAGCTCTAGTCAAGGACGTGTACCATATGAACTTCACTTGATTCTCATGCATTTGTCCAGAAAAGAGCATTCCATAAAATAATTGAATATATTTGCTCATTTTAGGCAACCTGTAAGTGTTGACAGCTAAGCAGAGGAAGAGTCTGATCAAATAAAGGAAAAGCTACTAATGCCAGTTGTCCTCTCCTCCCCTCTCCTGGAGATGGCAGGGATGGCTAAACCTTTTAGGAACCAGCTTTTGATTTACGCAAACAAGGGTAAGAAATACAATATAATTCAGTATGTTGAATTATGGATTCAGTATGTGGAGTCGTGATTTAGGATCTGACAAAGGTTATCCACCATACTACTTTAATCTGCCCACGTCTGTACATCAACAACCAAATATCGTCCCCACAATGGCACTGTTCCAGCAATTTCACACCAAAAACTCTAAATTTCCTGCATGTCACAGGACAATGTCCCACGCCACCATGCAGTTCTCTCTGCATCTTCTGCCTTCATATAAAACTAGTGTGATGGACTTGTTTCTTCATTCTGTCTTCTTGATCATCAAAGGGGCACAAGCTGACTTACTTTGTATGTAAATAAGTGAGTTTGGAGGAGAGCACCCACAGCTATAGAAAGGGTTGGTAAACGTGCACATGAAAAGCTTTGGAAAAAACTGGGAGAAAACAGGGCCACGGGAGACAGGTTAATTGCCTGTAAATACAAAACAAAACAAAACAAAACAAAAATAAAAAAAAAGAGGCATTTCTATTATTATTTAGTAAAGACAAACCAGGTAGGAATGAGTAATGGACTAATTTCATGGTAGGGAATATTTAAGGCTTCACAAAAAAAGACACACTTTCAGTAAGCCTGTCAAATAACTGATCAGGCTGCTAGAGAGGAATGAAGAATAATTTTCACAGGGCGTATATAAAATTCTCGTCTTTTTCTCTGAAACACAGAGAGAATCAAATCAAACTAGCAAAAATGGAAAGGGAATGATATCAACTAACACATTTGGAGCTTGCTGAACCTTTCCCTGCTAGGGGTGACTAAGGGCCCTCCGAGATGTTGATGGGATGGGTGATGAGACAGGTGATGTGATTTGCAACACAGCCCTCTACTACTGAAAGCAGAAAAAAAAAATATGAATAATTATAGGATGTAACACCTCAGATCCCTTGGGCACAAGGTGGCCCAACTTCTGTGGTTTAGTCTTAATTAACTGGGCTATCTTAAGGAAACTATGTATTGTGTGGATGCCTTTTGAATGCATCTCAACAACAAATCAGATCAAAGGGCTGGTTAAGGCTTTTTTTTTATTATTATTATTATTTTCCTTCTCACTCTCTCAGGTTTGAAATTAGATGTTTTCAATGATTAAATCAATGATTAAAAGCATACTGAGAAAAACGCAACTGAAAAAACTTTCACTTTGGTTAAAAGTTCTGAAAGTTCTGTGTCTCACCTTCCCATCATGTCCAGCATGGACAATCCGTCCCAACAGAGAAGTGGTACAAACATCCCACCACCAACCCTCCTTGGGGCACAGGCATCCATTTATCCATTTCCTCCTGCAGCCTCCATTCCACCAACAATCTCTGCCCGTGGGGACATCAGCTCTGGGGACAGTAATGTCTTATGTAGTCAGAGCAAAATTCAACAGAGCTTAATCAATCTGCAGCTTTTACCAGGTTGATATCTGATTGTGCTTTCAAGTACTAGTACACCGGTACATTTTGTTAGCAAGGTGACAAGTTGGAACCAGCTCAGCTGTGGCAGGGTGCAAGCAAATTTACTCATTTTCCTGGGACCGTTAGTGAACCTGCAGTGAGCACCGTGCGAGAGAGGTTAAGCACGTTTTGGGTACTCGTGTCAACTACTGAAGCACTTCTACATCATGATGTTGTCTGTTAAACAGTTCCAAAGTTAACCAGGCTTTGCAGGCTTCACAGATGCTCTGATCCCTTCCAGATGCAGCTCTGCCCCTAGTACATCCCTCCCCATCTTTCACCTTGCTCCTGGTGGGTTCAGCCACATAACAGACTGGTGAATGACAAGGAGTCTGTTGGCTATCTCGGTGGGATGACCCACGCTCAGACAGAAGTGGTGATTCCAGTGTTTTGTTGTTCCTCCACTCCTTCTATGTAGACACAGGCAAGGAAGACTTCACTAGACTGTGGAGTATGTTTGAAAATCCATCTCTCTGTTATGTGGAGATAAGCAACCCAAAGGGATAGAAGATTGGTTACAAAATTTAAACAGTAGGTGAAGAGACAGAAGGCCAGTGCATAGAATCAAAACTATGTCTTCCCTTCCACCTTCTGGTGATGAGTCCGTCTTTTACGGGTTTCCAGTGGTAGATCTGAAATGATCCTTTTTTGCCTTCTGGAAAGAAGTATTATGAGGACAGACTATCGACTTCTTTAGGAATTGGGATTGTATTTAGAAGACAGACCAGAAAAAATGAAAAAAAAAAAAAAAAGAAAAAAATAACAACAACAAAAACAACAGCAACAAAACAAGTGCAAACAAACAAAACCACCAAACAAACAAACAAAAATGACGTAAAGTTTGGCCTGCAAGCGTATGTTTGTTTTTCACTGAAGAACCATCTGTGGATGGCTACACGGTGGTCAACATTTCATCCGCCTCTGCAAACAAAGCATGTCCACCAGCGTTTTATGATCTGTTTGAGAACATTCATTCAACATCCTCTTTCTATTGTTCAATCCTAATTGGCTTTGGATGCTAAAACACAAGGGAGGCTGCAGCAGAGCAGTAAACCAGTACCCGTGCTGCCTGTCGCTGAAGGCAATGCTGCTGAAGGACACTGGGGATACATGCTGCAGAAGTCATCTAATTCCTGGTAGCCACTGGATGTATATGGTAATGGTTATTGATGCAGCAGGCTGCTGTGCAACACACGGTGTGCCGTAGCCCGCAGACACCGCAGGCATTTCACTACGGCTCTGCTCAGAAAGGCAACAGCTTGGGGGCTGAGAAAGCCGAAAGTATCCTTTACTTGGTCGGGAAGCAGCAGTGTCAGATGGTGGGATGTATTCTGCTCTCCTCATACCAGATTACTTCTGGTATCCTAATTCCATGATGTTCTTCCCAGTGCACGACAATGACATCAAGAGCAGAATCTGACTTTGAGGCTCTTCCACTGCATGCTGGAAAGCACTCCAAGTAATTACAGAGAAATGTGAATTAAAACAATTCAGGCCCTGATCCACTGGATTTTGTTTCTCACCTCCGTCTGCTACGCTGTGGCCTCATTTTCTATTGCACAGATCAATATGCTGCCTGGTCGCGGGCATGCTGCTCTCATTTCCAAATCCTTGGACTTTCAGGTCTGACTTTATTGCATGCTGTTGGTCTACTGTTATGTTTAAACCTTCCTAATGTGCAATACCCAGAATTTAATGTCCCCCCTGCCAACACGATTTGGCTTTATGCAAGCAGCACCTGTATTCAGCATTCTTTCTCTCTCCGAGATAAATTTCCAGGTGGATACAGTAATATGTCATGTCTTCCCCCGTCTGTCCTCCAGCAATTAACGACCATCACCTATGTGATCATGGTAGAAAAAGATTTGTTTCCTCATTTTACATGGGATTAGTCTCTGTCAGAGCCTAGGGGTCCAACTAGTGCCTCAGTCACCTCTTCATGCTGCCTCTATTCCCTCTTCTTAGCACTGAAAAACCCAACCCTTTCATATTAAATCAAGAACCCCTTTACAGCCATGAAAAAGCAACAACAGTAGTAAAATAACTGCAATAAATATCCTTACTGACCACACTGCAACTACTTCGAAGAGAGGGTGACAACAAGGTGAGCTGGGAAGTGCCCTCACCAAAAAGGGCTGGGTCTCACACCACCCAAGCACACGCAGAGCAGGTCTGATGACATTAACCGTGGTCAGCCAAGGGCAGAGTGACCTCCAGACGTGTCTGTACAAGTGAGGGGGGTCCAAAGCCAAGCTGGAAGGTCAAACCAGTGAGTTTAATGCATCTCCTGCATTAAATGCTTTAATGCATCTTTCTTGCCACGCTTTGTGATGCAGCTTTGTCCTGTTCTCCCGAAGAATGATGCAGGTCTACAGAAGCATATGTCAAGAACCATTCCTCGTCGACAACTTGGATGCTGTCACCTTCTTCTGGCATGGCAGACAATATGACTGCGGGGACACAACCAGCTGGTGGGGCCACAGGACAGCCCTCAGTCTTATTTCATTGAGTAGTATAGATGTATTTCCTCCTGAACAGCATATAAGTTTTCCTTCTTCCTACAAACCCTCTTTATTTCCAACCCATGTGCTGGTCAAACATCATTATCTATCACTCTTCAAGGAAGGTGCCTTGCCAACCTAGCCCCCACACCCCTCACCTGTGTGGCTCAACAACATCATCCAAAGCACTACTGAAAACATAATCCGTAATCTTAACGACTCCTGTTTGTGTAAATTCTCTATAGAACAAAAGGTGATTGCTAACCAAGGCCATGACACTTGAGAGCCAGGCAGAAAATGTTTGGATACGGCAAAGTGATTTCTGGGGTTTGTAACCAACCACCTCTCTAACCAAAGTTGACAGAAAATGCTGAGTCTCACCACCTCTGTCAAAACAAATCAGTGATTGTGGTCCCTAAAGAAGGTGCCTAACAAGAAGATACAATTTTATTTATTTATTTTTTTTTTGAGGGGAGGAGGTGGAGGAAGAGGGAAGAGAAGATGAGTACACAAATCAAAGAGTGATTCATGGCTGCAACATTTTCTGATTAGATAATGATGGTTTGCGATACAATATGAACATGTCCTATTTACGTTGCACCTTGCCGTGTGATCTGACAGGCAAGAGTAAAAGCAATTATGCAAACACCATCCCTGAAATATGTTTCACAAGATACTGTTACAGATATCCGGTGCTGGAGACTCTAAAATCTCCCCAGAAAGTATTTCATGTTCCTTATCGTTAGGTAGTTTTTTCTTCGTATCTACCCTGATTCTTTCCTGCTACAATTTAAGCCCATTACTTCTTGTTCTTTCCATCTGTAATAAACAAAAAAAGCAATGATTATTCTTCTCCTCTTTGGAGCAGACTTTTATGTACCCATAGGCTGTTATCATCCCCTCCATCTTGTCTTTTTTAGCCTAACCAACTTTCTTTATTTTTGTAATCTCTCCTGTGCAGCCAGGCTTGCAGGCCCTTAGAGCTCTCCTGCTGCTCTCCCACTCTCACTAACTGGCCCGAGCCTTGAAATGAGAGCCACTGGATGGCACAGCCTTGCTGAAGCCTTTACTAACAGAATTAAATGATAATTCCACTGAGAGATCATGTCTGTGTGGGTACCTACAATCTGTCAATGTAAAGTTTTCTATCAGTCTTCAGAGAGCTTGCCCTATTATTTGATACGGTGTGTTCAGTTATGTTACGTGGCATTGTATTCCTTTTAGGTCAAAGGAACTAGAACTTACAGAAAAATTGATCATGGCATTTTTTATTATATTGGTGATAGCTGAAAACAGTCATTATTACGTCCTTATGCTCCTAAATATTCAATAATAACCTCTATCTTTTAAAGACACAGCTAGGGAGAGGGTCGGGAAAAGTTTAGAGGCTGTGAGAGGAATTCCGGATTCCTCCACTTAGAAAAAATAAACTTACCTGTCTGAACTCTCCCCAGTACTATTGAATCAGCAAATATGACCTGTCTAGTAGACAAAGCTCTATCCCGCTCCCATTAATGGCAAAGAGAAACATACCTTTGACATCAGTAGAAGCCCTAAGTTACTATATCCTTGCAGATGATTTTCTTTTCTTTAAACTCTTTAAAAAAAAAAAAAAAAGTGGGGGGAGTAGGGAGTTGAGGAAGTATTTCCAGAACAGAGTAATATCTTCTAGGACAGATCCTGAAGAGTAAAGATAAATAAAAAATGGAGTTTACTTTATTTTTTATATGCTTCAGATCTGTGTTAGAATAAGGCCTTTTAAAGTATAAAGGAACTGATGCAAGCATTGTTTCTCATAAATGGACAGTACTATTGCTTATAAAAAAGAATGATACATTGTCCCTCACTAGGCCAAAAAAAAAAAAAAAAAAGGCAAGCTATGAAGAATATACACAAGATGGACCCACTAAAACCAGAGCTACTGAAGTATTTATCGAGACCTACAAAATATAATGGATTTTTCACGCATCCTATAATTATTTTTCTTATGAGTTGTCTTAAAAAAAACATAATAATTAAGTTGTGTTTTATGATTAAGGCATGCTTAGTTTAGATGTTTACTAGTCTTTTAAGATCATTCCACAGAACTCCTCAGTCCCAGTCTGCTCCAGTCTCCCCACTACCTAACCAGGAAGGCAGATGAATGGCAACGGTGCAGGCTAGCACTCAAACTGTCTCCCTGTGCAAGGGTCAGGAACCCAGGAAGAAATTAAGGAAGAAATTCTTCACTCAGAGGGTGGTGAGGCACTGGCACAGGCTGCCCAGAGAAGCTGTGGATGCCCCATCCCTGGAGGTGCTCAAGGCCAGGCTGGATGGGGCTTTGGGCAACCTGGGCTGGTGGGAGGTGTCCCCGCCCACGGCAGGGGGTTGGAGTTAGATGGTCTTTAAGGTCCCTTCCAACCCAAACCATTCTGTGATTGTATGATTCTAACCCACTGACCTTTCTGCCGGCGTTCTGGTTCCACTGAGCTCTCCAGGATGAGTTTCTGGGGATGAGCTTCTGTTGGAGTAAGGGACACTGATACTGATACCATGAGGACATAAAAATGCTCTGCTGTAGAGGGGCATCTAGCACGTGATTCTCAAACTGGGAAATGTCCCACTTGGCATGACCACCTACTAAAGGCTGGGTCCATGAAGTGGAAGCAGGAAAAGATGAAACGAGGTCTTTGGTGCCCCTAGCTTCTAACATCTGTGTCACTGTTGGCACAGACACCTCATCATCTCAAGGCATCCACATGCAACAAGGCACTTTCTCGTCCTTTTCTGTGGGGAAGAATAAGCACATCAGAACATGAATTCTTTATGCTTTAGAAATGTAACAAGAAGCCTCTGGCAGTAAAGCAGTGAAGGAACAGTGCTTTCTTTGCGACTGTACCTGTAAACTTCGGAAAAGCATTTTGTGGCTTTGGTTCTCCTTGGGATTTTTGTCTTTGTGGATGCAAAAGTCCCTTCATGTTTTGTACTATGCACAAGAGGGATTCCCTTGCCTTTGGAGCACCTACTTCATTTTATGTGCCTTGGTGATAAAATACTAGAGCTTAAAAAGTCCTTCCTATCTGTGTATGTTTGCATTTTTCTCTGCAGGACCAATACTTTTCAATCAACTTGAAGAATATGTGTGAAAGAGACATTCTTGCATTACAGAAAAATCTGTAAGGCGAATCTTACAGGAAAATACCGTTTGAAGATGGATTCTCACCCCACCAGAACTTAGAGGTAGTGTAATGAAATACATGTGGTTGCTCAACATTGACAAAAGATTACTTCAAAATGGTAAACAGCAATGCAGAAATAGATATGCTGGTGCTGATATTAATTGATAATGGCCTCCACAGACGATGAATAAATATATAAGCTATGACAACTGATACTAGTCAGTTGTAAATGTAGCAGAAACAGGGACATTTCTTACCTGGTGTAAAAATCTTAACTCCAGGCAGCTGCACACAGTTATACTACCTGAGGATCAATAATAGAGGCTAAAAGAAGCCCAGGGTTAGATTTTCTTTCTCCTGAACGAATAGAAATAGAAATCCAGAAGACCGATGCTGCTGGAAGTTTGACCAGAACCAGGCAAAGTGTGGTTTCCACATTCAGATTTTCATATACTCCCAGGGAAACCAAAACGTAGTGGCAGATTTTCATTTGGATGAATGTCTGAAAGAAGCTTCTCCCCATTCACCTAGAATGATAATGAGACTTTTCAAGTGCAACCTCGGCCTCCTACATTTTTAGATTAGTCTAATTGCACTGAGATCACTGATGTGATTTTTCATGTGCACCGTTAATTGCAATGTAAGAATAAAGCCTGCAGAGCTTGTTGGCTAGTGGTTTGTCTATTAAGAAATACAAACATTAATGATAAAATTGTTGGGCCTACTGAGACAGAACTGATAGCTGGCCTACCTGGCAGGACTGGCTGGATTTGCAGCTGCTCAACTGTATTTGGGCAATATATTGGACAGGACTGCTTCCAAAAATATAAATATAAATAAATAAATGAAAATGGGGGAGGGATGGGATTGTCCATGAAAGAATTTTCTGATTTAGCTAACAGGTGCAGATCTCACAAAAGCACTAGGAACTATTGAATACATAGGACTGATGTCTCATCTGGCCATATAAATATTTCTGTTTCTTCATAGCTTTTATAGCCTGAATCAGTGGACTCAACACACATTCCTCTCTTAGCCTGAACATATTGCAAATAAAAAGGAAGCAACTGCACCAAAACAAATTCAATACTCATTTCCTACAAAGTGCAAGGCCCAGCTGCATGTTTCCCAACTTAAGCCATTTTAGCAGCTTACAAAGATCTGGATCTCTCTCTCTGTAGTTTCTTTTGTTAACCGGGGGGTCCACAGGGAGTCTACATCCCAAACTTTGCTTCCCTGCTAGATGACAAAAATCCACAGCAAACTGTCTCTCTGACATACAATCTGTGTCCAGAATATCCGCTTTACATTAAAGAAGATTAAAAATACATCTGAACAGCTGATTTTCAGCTTAAAAGTTAAGCTCTGACTTTTACCTGCATTTTTCTTTAATAAAAAGAGCCAATTAAAAGATTTTCACTTCAAGTTTATCTCACTGGGAAGTCATGTTTGTTGGATTATGATCAATAGCAAAGAGGTAACATCAGTTCTGATGCTTTCTAACTCTCAAGCATAATGAGAAAAAATGGCTTGCTTGATACTGCAGTCCAATAAAAATATGATGAATATAATTCAGCTCTAATCTTAAATGTTATGTGTTCGTTTTTTTTTTCAAGTTTCTGTACAACTCAATGCATAGGAATTGGGTGTCAGTGTTCAGGTGTTGGCAGCTGGGGGGCTGCCACGGTGGTCTCTGTGGGAAGAGGCCAGGAGCTACCCCATGCCAGACACGCTAGGCTAGAATGCTGGTTCCAGGCTGCTAAGCCTGAAAGTTAAGCCAATTTTCCATTTTTCCATCTTTTTTTTTCCTTTTTCTTTCTTTCTTTCTTTCTTTCTTTCTTTCTTTCTTTCTTTCTTTCTTTCTTTCTTTCTTTCTTTCTTTCTTTCTTTCTTTCTTTCTTTCTTTCTTTCTTTCTTTCCTTTCTTTCTTTCTTTCTTTCTTTCTTTCTTTCTTTCTTTCTTTCTTTCTTTCTTTCTTTCTTTCTTTCTTTCTTTCTTTCTTTCTTTCTTTTCTTTCTTTCTTTCTTTCTTTCTTTCTTTCTTTCTTTCTTTCTTTCTTTCTTTCTTTCTTTCTTTCTTTCTTTCTTTCTTTCTTTCTTTCTTTCTTTTTTTCCCCACTTAGCCAGTCCATATCTCACCAATTTGGCTATCTGTGTCCATACCTGATGTACGACATATCTACACACATACGTTCCTGTCTAAGCACCTGCTATAGTCATGGGAGTATCCTTCAGAGCCCACCACAAAGACTAGGGAGTGAATCAGTTAGATCCAATGCAGACATTTACTGGGAAATCAGATGAATATTTTTCCATTAGCTGTTGATTGCACTGAATTGGCAGTTCAGTTGCCCACCCACAAGCATCCAATTATCGTTTGAGATAACCTCATTCTCTATGAATCTTCTAAATAAAGATAATCCTTATGTGATACTATTGTAGAAAATGTTTTTCTGAAGTCCAGAAGTCAAGTCTTTCTCATCACCTTTGTCTAAGCAAATTCTTTACCCTCACAAAGAAAGACAGTCAATTACTTTTTCGAAGTAAAATGAAATGCCATTTTGTCCCAGTTTCCACTGAACTTTATGCTTTTAATTCTTCGTTTCAAAACGTCTTCAAGAGCTTTGTGTATTGCTGCAGTCGGGTTTAGTGAGACTATAATTCACTCTATTGTCTCCTTTTGAGCATAATTAACAATTCCTGGTTTCCAATTCTCATAGTGCCAGGCCATTTTATAACTTTACTACAAACGTATCCCAGCAGGTCTGTGACTTCTTTCAGGAATACGGAGAAAACCTTTAATGAAAGTGCTCTCAGGTTTTGCCAAAGTGGAAATAAATGCAATTTCATTATCCATAACTTCTTCCTTCTTACATATTGTTTTCTCTTCATGACTGATATTCTTATTGTTATTAAAAACAGTAGGGAAATAAACACTTAATTTCTGATCCACTTCTGACCATTTGAGACACCCCAGGTTCTCTGCAACATTTAAATATGACTAGCATAGGTGACTTGTGATTTTCAGTGGAAAAACAGTTTACTAGAGTGGAAACCAGGAACACTGTCCCTATTAAAGAGATGAGCTGATAAACTGACGCTTGTGTGAACCAAGTAAAACATCAAGGCACAGAAATCAGGATATAAGTCCTCATGTTGGAATTCTATTATTAATTTCAGTTTTTGTTTTCAAAAACAACATGGCATCTTTACTGATGCTTATTATCAAAACCTGATGAAGTACCTCAGGAACGATGGCACTGTTTGGATGGTGTCCCTGTGCCAGAAAGGAATCACTCAGAAGGGGCTACCCACTGAACAGCAAACGGCTACGCTGCCCATACAGGAAGGTTTGAAGGAGAGGTTTCCAGCATGAGCACTGACCAAACCCAATCATTTTCCTACTTGATGAGATCTGACAAGATCACAGCCCAGCATAATACTGCTCCAGGCTGTACAGCTGGGACTCAAACCGGGATACTTATTTTCTATTCCTGGTTTTCATCGGATGTCAGGTTAGGTATACATCTCCAGTGTTAAAATTCCCAACTTCCTGGTATTCCTAGACCCCTTAAATGGCATGTTTAATACCGTTTCTCAAAGATTTGATCTTTGGGCAATGCAATTGGTTGTATAGGCTGCCACTGGGCACAAGAATGACTCGAAGTGTGGTTTTCCACTCGGTTACCAAGGATTTCCATTCACTCCTCAGTTAAATGAGACCATTAAGAGAAATGTAACTCACTACTTTATGCTGCTGTCAGCGAGGGAAAATTGCTTTTTAACCTCTGATCCCTCAAAATGAAATTGTACCCTGGAAAGAGATTTTGTTAAACAAACAAAACAGAGGAACAAAAGACAGTATGTATGTGATTTCCTTCTGCCGTCTCCAAACTGTCGCGGATCAGATTTGCTCAGCTTTCACACACAAAACCCTTGCCTTCGAAATACCAAATCCAGATTCCTGTGTGTAATGTAATGGATGTTCCTAAACCTTGACATGATCTATCCCTAGAGCTGGATAAGTACAAGGCCACTTGCTGTATGGTTGCTAAACACCACAGCGACTCACTCATCCTCTTGCCAGCCGGAGCAGCTTCATCAGCGATGCCTCACTGCAAAACTTACCCTCACCCCTTCTGCCATATCCTTCCCTCCTCCTCTATTCTTCCTCTTTTTGTTTTATCCTTGAGAAAGCAGTGATTTCTGCTTAAATACAAAGTGAATTCACAGTAACAACTTTTTTTTTTTTTTTTTCCTTCCAAAAATCCTTCTGGCCATGGTTTATAGTAAAAGAAAGAAAGATTAAACTACCAACTGGGTGAGTAAACTGTCTCTTGTTGATTGTACAAATGAAGAGATGTTCAGCTGTGATTATGAATAGCCTGAAAGATTTTACCTTCACATGCAAGAGCACCCAACTGCATGACATTCAAAGGCTCTAAACAAACCCTTTCCCAATAAATATTTGATCACATGGATCCATTATTTACAGAAAAAGGATGGGTTTAAATAAATGTTATGGCTCAGACCTCACTGAGGTTAAGTTGCTGCATTCACGCAGATCATTTATCACTTGGACTGCCGCTGACTCGAACACCATTTCCTATAGTAAGCAGCTGCTCTGTAAATGGGCTGCATTAAAATAACAGTAAAAAAAAAAAATGCAAACAGAAGATGCTGCAAAATAAAACACTCTGAAATCTGAAATCCCAGCCCATCTTTAACAGGGAGCGAGTGGAGCAAAGGAAGCACAAGTTTCATCCCAACCACCTGCTGCTGTTACCTGTTCATCAAGGGAAGGTGAAGGGTCATGCAATGTGGCCTGCTGGTCAAGGGAGGTGATCCTCCCCCTCTACTCTGCCCTGGTCAGGCCTCACCTGGAGTACTGTGTCCAGTTCTGGGCTCCCCGGTACAAAAAAGACAGGGATCTCCTGGAACGAGTCCAGCAGAGGGCCACAAAGATGATATGGAGCATCTTCCCTGTGAGGAAAGGCTGAGAGACCTGGGTCTGTTCAGCCTTGAGGAGAGAAGACTGAGAGGGGATCTTATCAATGTCTACAAATATCTTAAGTGTGGGAAACAGAGGGATTTGGCCAACCTCTTTTCAGTGGTTTGTGGGGACAGGACGAGGGGTAATGGCCACAAAATGGCGCACAGGAAGTTCTGCGCCAACATGCGAAAGAACTTCTTCCCGGTGAGGGTGACGGAGCGCTGGGACAGGCTGCCCAGGGAGGTTGTGGAGTCTCCTTCTCTGGAGATATTCAAGGCCCATCTGGACGCCTACCTGGGCAGCCTGCTCTAGGGAACCTGCTTTGGCAGGGGGGTTGGACCCGATGATCTCTCAAGGTCCCTTCCAACCCCTACAATTCTGTGATTCTGTAACTGGACAAAGCACTGCCCTGGCCAGCCTTGCACAGCACACGGCGTGACAAAAGGAGGTGAAAGAAGGAGCAGACACTCAGCAAGGAGCTGCTCCAAGACAACACAGACCGTGGGAGGACACATCTGATAGATGATACAGGCAAACATCCCTATGTGGTAGGTTCTGCACAATCCGGGACAAGCAAATTACTGGGATCATTAGAAGGGAGTGGACTTTTGAGAAAGCAGTGATGCTGACAGGCAGGCATCAAACAGGAGGATGGAGGGATTGGGACTGATGGAGAACATGAAATAATGTGGCTGAATGGGAGAAAGAAGGGGTGGAAGGAAAACAAATGGAGGAAAAATGGGAAACTTTGAAGTTGGAGAAATCAGTTCTGAGTGAGTGGGACTGCAGACCAGAAAACGGGAAGGGGGTGGAAATTGGGCATGTTTGGGAGCTTCAGCCAGCTTGGGTAGGACTTTTTGACTAACTGGAGATCACAGCACAGACTTGTGAGGGCTCTGAATGGTGGCAAAGTTTCCCTCTGCTGCTGAAGAGGGGATTAAGGCTTAGTCATGTAATTACACGGTCACTTTGGTATCGGCTTTTGCTTGGAGTCCTTACAGAGCTCCGAGCTCCTATGGCAGCTTTAATTCAGCTCCCATCACATTCACAGGCAAAACCCGACAGAAGAAAGAATAGCTTCATAATCCCCCAAATAAAACTTCCAAGTGCTAATTAGCCAAAGAAGCAGCAAACTCAGCCATGCTTGCACTCTCGACAGACACAGCAAAGCAACGGCAATGTGAGGTTGACGGTTTACCCTGCGTCTTACAGCCAGGGCAAGATTGTCAGCACTTCTTGGTCCTGATGCCTTACAAGGCCCTCGTTCTAGATGAAGTAGCTGTGAAGCTGCATTTCCATACAGGTAGGGAAGTTGCAGGGTCTGATCCCATCGTGTCATGGTGCTAACTGGTTACCAGCTACAGTTTAAAAATGATTAGTTTTTAAATGATTTAAGGACAGCATAAGTGAGGACAAGGAAGAGAAATTCTGCATTATCACAGCGTTTATAAATAAGAAGTGCTTTGAGATGTTAGCATGCTAGGAAATTTAAAAGAATATAAAAATGTGATTTTGAAACTCAGTTTTTCTTTCTTTTTTAAAGTACTGATGAGTTATTTGTGCGAAAGTTGAAGCCAGCCCTTTAACGGTGGTCCCCTGGCAATAAGATCTCTCTGCAAATGTCACAGATTTATGAGGCTTTTTCCTAAAGCTCCAGCCTTCAAAGTGCCCCTCTGTGTATCCCTGAAAGCCAGGCCCGGGAATTGCGTCTTTACAGGAAAAAAACTCATTGTTCTTAGACTACACAAGTGGGTCACTGAACTGTTGCTTGCCTTTGCGATGCCAGTGAATCCAAATTAGCTTGACTTCCACGGAGGATACAGGGAAGGAAAGCAACCAGCATTAATCAGAGCGACACAAGCAGCTCTTCCAAAACAAATTAGCTTCAACAGTCAGCACACAGAGTCCTTCAGTCAGTGCGGCCAAGCTGAACTTAGGCCAAACTTCCCGTCAAAAAGAGTAACTGGTTTAATATGTATCCGCGGAGTCTGCGTTTGTTTCTTTTTCTTCCTCCCAGTCCATCTGCAGGAAGCTATGAACAAACTGCTCATCTGACCACAGCCAGCCCCTCTGTGTGATGTTCATCACACCTAAGCTAATCTCAGAGGCAGGTCCTGAAGCCATTGAGTGTCTGGATCCCCCCTTTTTTCCCGATAAAGAGAAAGGTGATTTACATGGGACTTATCTTCCTAGGAAATGTTTGCAAGGTAATTGCTGAAGTCTGGACTTTAGAGACAGAGAGGAGAAGAGGCATGCCCAGAGAGTCCACAGGACTTATGTTAGACATCTCTGTTAAGACAAAACAAGACGTGTAGGAAGCAATTCCTCTTCCCTGTTGGTTTAAAAGGAGTCCAGACACCCACCTCAGCCACACATGCCTCCACCATAGGCATTTGTGTTTGGTCTGATAAATCCCTACCTTCCAGGGAGCAATTCACCCCATGTTAAAGTTGGCATCCTAAGGCAGGTGGGATGTATCACCTCCTCTAGGGGGAGGACAGTGATGTTTCAGGTGACAAATATGGACCATAGGTATTAAAAGGCAGGGGTCACCATGTCTTCTTTAGGTCCAGGAGAAGTGAGATCTCACAGAAAGGAAAGGCACTGAAGCAAGTCTACTGCCAGAGACTGCTTCTTCTGGTTTATTTGCCAGACTTTTTCTCTCAGTTGTTGTTTTTCTAACTTGACTTTTCTAGTGAAAAACAGGACAATTAACTAAAATTTTCAAGTTTCTGTGACCAAAAAGGGGTTTCATATGGAAACACGCCTCTGTTCCTCTCGTCCTGGTATCAATATCCAACAATGCATTTTGACCCTGCAAGTTTCTGCACACAGTGCGGTCACCAGCTTAACTATTATCTCTATTGAAACAAAACAAAACAAAACAAAAAAACCACAAACAATTATTTTGTAATAATAATAATTTAAGATGAGAAGAACAAATCTGCTAAGAATTAAAAAAATATATATTTCTTCCAAAGCTCTGACAGCTCTCACTAAGCATTTTATGCCTATGGGATGTCATACTTTTGTTTTTGTTGTTTATGATTCATTACAAGTTCACCTATTACATCCTCTCTTGCAGCAAAAATATAGCAAGCACATATCACCCAATATAAATCAAGCATTGCTGAAATCAGCTCATATAAAATGATTTATAATGGCAGGGAAATATTTATGGAAATAAAGTGATTATGATATAAGACATTTTTTTCTACATCATGGACAGGCATAAGCATTTAGTAATTATTATAAATTATAAGTAGCAATTACTGCTATTTTTCTACAGCATCCACATAATTTCTCTAGTATCCGAGCACCACATAGTCCTCAGTGAATTTGCCTGGTGAAGCAGGGAAGTGTTATTGTCAGGGGGTGAAGTCTACAGCTGAGAAAGACTACAGGCGATAACACGGCTTGTCAGTTATGGACTCTGGGACTTCCTATGGCATCTAAGGTCAGGAATATAATAACCAGTTGAGACCGTCTACTCCCCTGTCTGATCCTGCCTCGTACAACAGTAGTAGTGAAGCAAGCTGCCCCAAAAAGTCCACAGCTTGGTTGGTGTCTTACCTCTGTGTGGTGACCGTTGAGGAGTTCCACCTACCCCATGATGCAGACTGATGCAGGTGCTGGGGTTTTTATTTTGTTACTTTATTATTATTTATTTATTATTTTATTTTATTTTATTCTATTTTATTTATTTAGTTTAGTTTAGTTTTGTTTCATTTCATCTCATTTCATTTCATTGTATCTTTTTCTTCTTGGTGGAAGAGTTCAGACGGAGCACATGAAAATTCACATTGAATAGTAAAATGTTATTGCTAGCACCCACATCTCAAGATGAGTGAGTCCCTTTCAAAATTTAAAATGCAGACGAACGAGCTCAGCAGGAAGATATTTATATTTGTTTAAATATCTCTATCATTGCATAGAACCTAAACGCCTCATTTTGAACAACTTAAAGAAAAGCTATTTACTGATGCTTTGTTATGTTAATGGATGGATTGGGACTGGTGCTCCAAGTGGTATTGTTGAAGTGACTGCACTTCATTATATGCAAACATTATGCTAAAAAACCCATCACTTAGTCTTTATTCTTGGCAGAAATCCCTTCATTAAGGTCTACAGCAGGTCTTTAGCTCTAATGTTTCAGCAATGTTGACATTTCTGATTTCTCAATTTATGTATACATTTGTAAATATACTCACAAAATATTGTATGCACACAAACATACATTCATATACATATATACATATAAATAGGGATAAATAACAAAGGTATGTTAGCCATTCTGCATTTACAGGACAATCCCACTGTGCTAGAGGTCATAGGTAATAGCCAAATGCATTAATGAATTAGCAATTAAAAGAAAGAAAGAAAGAAAGAAAGAAAGAAAAGAAAGAAAGAAAGAAAAGAAAGAAAGAAAGAAAGAAAGAAAGAAAGAAAGAAAGAAAGAAAGAAAGAAAGAAAGAAAGAAAAAGAAAGAAAGAAAGAAAAAGAAAGAAAGAAAGAAAGAAAGAAAGAAAGAAAAAGAAAGAAAGAAAGAAAGAAAAAGAAAGAAAGAAAGAAAGAAAGAAAGAAAGAAAGAAAGAAAGAAAGAAAGAAAGAAAGAAAGAAAGAAAGAAAGAAAGAAAGAAAGAAAGAAAAAGAAAGAAACTATTCAGTAAGATTTAAATACCAGTCCGTGCTTCTGATCTCTGAGCAGCACAGGAGAGTGCAGAGAGCAGAAGAGGATTTAAAGGGTGTAAAGCTACAGCAGCTCCCTATAAAGCAGTTCACCACAAAGCCGTCCAGCTGCTCGTTCTCCGAAATCCATCCTAGGTATTCCTGAAGCAGACAAATCTACACACACAACCTGGAATGATGACCTATACTTGCAATGCACTGTCCATATATATGGTAGTGGCACCAACATCAATTCCTACAAAAGCTCTTGAGGGGTGTGTGACCAGGAACTTTCTTGTCACACTGTGGGAAAAATGTCCTCACAGACATAAAATGGGCAGATATCAGGGCACAAAAACACAGGAGGCACTGTATACCACTTCACAAACCCCAGGCAGCAGGCCAGCAATCAAAATCACAAAACTTTCACCCATTTTTCTGTCCATATCTCATGAAAGAGGTGACAGAGAAAGTTGGGGTTGCACACCATGATCCTCATCCAGCAGTGTATAGGAACACTACCTGTCCTCTACAGGAAACCTATATTGCACATTTTCTTTGGCAGCAGAATTTATCTAAGCGATGTTTTTGTATCCAGACTCATTTAAAGGGCAAGGGAGAATCCAAAGTGTTTTCCTATAAATACCAGTCAGTACACAACATCTCTTTATGCCCCTAGTAGTGGTTGACTTGCTAAGGCTGACTATATCTTCATCTTGATCAACATATCTGAGGAATAAAGGACCTCCTAACTGGACAGGTTATTTTAGTAGTTCCCACTGGCTGAAGGAAGCAGATCCTTTCCACTATGCTGAGTTCATTTTCTGCCTGACTACTCCTTGACCTTCTTAGCCAAAATTGTTATTAACTCATTTACAGCTTTGTGATCTGTTCTACTGTCAAGTATTAAATTTATTCTTGTCTTATATTAGACTTCACGCTGTAAAAATGCAACAGTCTATTTTCAAGGCAAATGCAGGATTAAATGCATGGTGACACATTATCTTGAATATATATGACTTCAAAACCAAAATGTTGCTGAAGACCACACCTAGTTTCTATAATATCAAAGCTCTACAAAAATTGTTCTTATTACCCACAATTTACAAGGTACATTTCACCAGGAAATGAGTTGTAGATAATTTTAAAATCACATTACTCCATTTCAGTGGAGTAAAATGCTTATGTTTCATTCTCCTTCAGGCTGGAGCTTTGTCCTAGACCTTCAGAATTCATTGTGTCAAAGGATCAAGGAGGAGGCACTAGATACTCACATGCATCTCAGCTACATTTTATCATAACAAGACTCCAGATACATGAAAATCACCTTGATGTTCAACAAATCAATTAAAGACTCAGGAAAAGAATGAAACCGTAGCAACTTTTGTTCTGTTAATCTAATGCAAGCAATAACATTTTTTTCTTTGTTTGATTCTTCTTTTTTTTTCCCCTTCCTTCATCCCTAGAAAGTACTAAATATGACCATCAACCAGTTCTTCTGGTCAAGCTATTTTCAAACAAGATAAATGCTTTTTTGTGTGTGTATTTTATTCTTGCTCCAGTGAAGGAAAATTAGGAAAACAAAACAAAAACGGCACTCTGGTTGCCTTTAAAAAGTGCTGAACGCCATTCCCGTAACCATTATTCACCAGCCACATCACGTCTTTTGGCAATTCTGTTGTTTTTGAAAAGCGCTGTTGCCTGACTATAGGGAAACACTCCAATAAGAGGAACATATACCCTGAAATGATGCACTTTTTAAAACATCTTTCCAAGAACAACAGTAGCTAATTGTTGAGTTTCCTACTGGGAAACGGCTCTTTAATACGCAGATCTCTAAATGACTCCTCTAATGCAAATTGCCAATGCTACAGTAATTTAATATATATATAAACACATAAAAGTTTAGCTCTTACTTAGAATATGCTTTATCATCTTTCCAGGTAGCACAAATCCAACGCAGCCCATGTGCCATGTGGTTCACAGTCGTCAAGTGTTCTCTTTATTTTAAATACTATTACTGAATGTATCCGTAGGGTTTTTTAGACCCACTTACTTGGTGCTGACTGGCTTTTGCCAACTGCTCATTGGCTGATTCTACATTAGAAGATGCCGTCTCAATGTTGGCTTCAATGCTATCTGCAAATTAAGATAATAGAAGATAATTAGAGGGTACAAACCTAAAACAAAAAGTTTATACCAACAGCGATTCAGCAGTTTACTCACGGACATAAAGGGACAAGCAGCTTCTTGCTTGCAAGTCATTGCATTAGAAAGAAATAGGAATTGTACCCCATTTTGATGAATTAAGGCACCAAAACCCATCAGTTAGAGGCAGTACGACTGTCAGCTCTCCATGTATCCCCAGATAAGATGGAGGTTAGCATCTCATCCTACTCCCATGAAACCAATGGAAAGACGGATAGCATATTCACGCGAAATCAGCTGAAGACTGGCAAATTCACTGGATTAGAGTTAAATGACAGAGGTGACATAGCAGATTGTATTCAAATTTATCTCATTATTAGAGCTCAGGGATGAGGCTCATCTAATTGTGGGTTATTGACCATACTCCAGTGTCTGTATTTGAGCAAGTCCCCTCTTACGCTATCACAGTCAACAGAGAACAAGTCCACAAGGTGTGATTCATCCCAATACAGTAGCTACCTGCTGCTGATCAGATCAGACAAATCACAACCTCAGCTCCTGGATCACACTTCCAAGCTGCAAGAGAGGTCTGCACAGGCATCTCAGAAGGAGACAAATTGCCAGTGCCTAAAATTATGGGAGATGAATCTCACCCTGGACTGCTAGGTCTGAGGTTGGGAGAAACTGGAGGAAACATGAGGAATCAAAATGAGTCTAGAAAAGAAAGATTGACAGCCACACATTGCAGCTGGCAGTGAGAGAAACCTCCACTTTCATCAAAAACAAGATTAAATTTTGGCTCTGGAGCTGTGCTTAGAAAGCAAGATGGAATTGCTATGGCATAAAACCTTTTGTGGTTTGTGTTTTAAATGGAAATCTTGGAAACGTTGACCAATTTGTCCCCTAAGAGATGCACAGTCAGTAATTTCTGGCCACAGTGGGAGAATATGTGCACTTGGTCTGCTTATGTGGGTTTTACAGCAGAGACAGCAGAGATTTACACTGCAGAACACATGAAAATAATCAGAAGGAATTCAGTCCATGTCAAAGATTTCAGAATAAGGTTCCAGAGATTCCTCTAATCTTTAGTAAAATTAATAAAAATCATTCAGCTGATGGTATGAACAGTCAGATTAAGACAGAAGATTTGTTTTATTTTTTTTGCCTTTTTTTAAAAAAACAAAAACAAAAACAAAACATAAGGAACATTAAGCCAACTGGCTACTTTTGTGATGGATAAATAAATGAAGGTTTTCACATAAATGGTGGAAGGTAGTTGTGTTCAGTTGTTGTCATTTTTAGTGAAAATTGTTGCAAGTCTGCTAATATAACTATGCATTTCTGATAATTCAACTTCAAAACAAAACAAAAGAACAAAAAAAACCCAAGCCAGCAGAACTGTGGAACAACACCCCAAACTTCAGCTTAGCATCTAGAAACCTATTAAAAGTCTTTCTTCACACCTCAGAGATGTTTTTTCCAATCCTTTTTGCTATCTTATGCATGCCATGGTACACAAGAGCAAACTACATGGCTGGCACTTTTATAGATTGATATACCTTAATTTTACTGGTCATTTACAAAGCCTCTCAAAAAAATTTTATTAGGATTATTAAAACTGTGGACCTTGGCTGGCATCACTGAGCTCTGCCCAAATGCTTGCCTTGCAAGCAGGACTCGGCAGGAACAGATCAAAAGTTTTCTAATGATGCAACTCCTGGTTATGAAGAAATAGCAAATTTGCTTGTACGGAGCCTTAGAAGAGTTGAGTCCACACATGCACACACCAGTGTGACAGCCTCGAAGAGCTTATTTCCAATACTGCATCCATATGGATGTATTTCAGGGAAAGTTACAGATTTTTCTCTTTTCAACACCAGTAGAAAGCAATGGTTCTGAATTACCAAAAATGATAAACAGAAACACAAATGCTACACTATCATGCTGCAGTGAGCAATGTTTTTGCCATGTGAGTGGATCTACCCAAGGTCTACCTCAAACAGGAGTACCTGAGAAACAGCTGTAAGTGAAACATGGTAGACAGTTTGCAACTTCTCTCTTAATAACGAGTTCTAAGGCAAGTCTCCAAGGAAAACCCCACTGCACATAGCAGCAGGACATAGCACATGTCCACCAGTGCTATCACTATTAATTGGTTTCCTGCTCCTCTTTAAAAAGAATAGATGTCCTAACTCCAGGACTGCCCTCGGGGTCTTTCCAGACAGAAATTGAGGTTGACCCACGAATCCGTAAGGGGTCATTCTACATATTTTATAGGACTAGTAGGAGAGGGAAATTTGATGTTTTCTTTGTAGGATTGAGGAATAGCTTAGAAGTGGTAGATTTACGGGCTAGATTAGTTCTGTAGAACACGGGAGTGCTTCCTTTCTGTGTTTGCATGCTAGGACAGTGCTGTGTAATTGGCAACCACAAGCTACACTGCAAATTCCAGCACTGCATGTATGGCCCTCTCTGGGTTTGGAAACTGCAAGCTATAAGGCAGAGAAACCAAAAGGGTTAGTATGTTCAATATGCACTTAACAAACAGAGGATGTATCAGCTAGAATAACTTGTCACCCACCCAGTGTGACAAATTCTTAGCTACCTAGTTGGTGACAAATGCCTACTTGTGTAGCTAACCATGACTATAGGATGCAAATTAACCAGACTGGTCTTGCCAAAACAAATTTTCATGTCTTCTCCAGAAGGCCATAAGAACTAAACACTGGGACAACACCAGTTTGCATCAATTGAAATTCAGACCCTGAACGTTTAATGACATATTAGCACAGTCCCTTAGCACTGGGTGGAATGGGTTAATCACGTGCTATGCATCATGTTTTGCTAACACTATCTACATTTTTCCCAGTACAGGCTTTCCCAAGTAGGATGGGCACGTGCTATAAGTCCTATATAAGTTGATGTGATGTTACAGGAGGAGACTGGACCCTGGCGGCACTGCTTCTTCTCACTTTCTCTCCTCACAGGGGAATACCAGCTTTGGAATAAGCAGAATTCCCATTTAAATTTTCTCTGTAACAATTTGTAATCCTGAGAGCAGAAGGCAAAAACAAACACACAAGCAAAGCTCTATAAAAATGAGACATAAATATGTAACACAATGTAACTAGATATTTCTGCAGATTTATGCAGGAAAGCAAGAGAGGGAACGAGAATTTGGGTCAAATCACAAAGAAGTAGGGAGGCCATAGCAATAAATCACGGATGAACGTGCCACTCAGCACTCCTTCAGTGCATATGCCAGAGATGGCTCACAGCTTCACTGTGATTACCTCCAGGCTTCTCTCCCACGTACCCTGGCTGGGGACGGAGAGGCATGCATTTCCAAAGGGGCATTAGGATCTTAGGTAGACTGGAACATCTGCTGGAAGGGTCTGGCTTTTCCTTTCTCTGCTGCTTTTGGCATGAAAGGACGGTGAATTTCCTCCCAAACAGGTGAGATATCCCGGCCCCGTGTCAGAGATTTTCCAAAGGGAAAACCTTTCCAAAACCCTGAATCCCCTAGCAATTTCCCATCTTCATTCTGTGATGACAAATTTATAATTACGGTACATTTTGGAAACAAACACAAACCTTAAAGCGATGTGATCACCATTTTATTAAACTGAGGGACAAGGCTGCGCCAAAGCAGATGGCTGTTGCAAACAAATACACCTGGGAATTAGGGAAAGATTTCTCATTTTCCAGCCTAAATTCTACATCCTTTCAGTAGGAATAATGAAGGCAGCAGAGTTAACAAGCTTTAAGATGTAACTCGATATGATTTTGTGACAGACTTGTCACGCAGAGACAGAAATCATGATGATCCCCAGAAGTCTCTTTCAACCCTACCTATTTTCCTGTCTTTTGAGATCACCCCACTGCTAACGACCAGCGAGAGTCTTGTATGTGAAATTACTGGCGTGACAGTGGCTGGAACGGGGTTTTGTCCAAATGTGTCGGGAAATCACCCATATGACCCGTGTCTTTATAGCGGCAACAATGGACTGGTTTCACAAGGCACCATTTTCAGTAGAGCTGCTTGAAAGACAGGAAAGTGAGCTTGTGAATGAGAATTTCAAAATGCTCCCACTTGGCAATAACCAGAATGGTCCCCTTCAGGTTTCACAGTACACTTTTATTTTTAGCACTCTAATAAGCTTAACACTGTTTTATCACTGTAATTTCTGACTAAAAATAATTAATACAACATACTGAGAGGCACAATAAAAAAAAGGAATATTTTGGTAATATGTAAAGGTTTCTTTCTTAATTAAAAGCCAAGTTTGGGGTAAAATTGTTGTCAGCATGAAAAATAATTTTGCCTGTTCTAATTGCCACGTACATGGAGAGTTTTAAGGGAGTCTCGTTCCATGAAGAAAACACCCTCGGGCTTTCTATAGACATGACTGCAGATGTTAAGGGGAAGGAAAACGATGGCAGTTCTTCCAGAGTGAAGTTTAAAATGACTTAGGGTTAGACATTTGCAAACTTCTGTGTATATGTCAAGTTACAAATTCAGCACACGAGAGGATTTGTAATATAATCTCTCCTGTTTGCTAAGCCAGGGCTAAATGGGTCACATTGGCTTAGATTGGTGCAGTGAAACACAATTTGCAGCTCCGTGAGTCATCAGGAGCTGCGGTTATTGCTTCAACAAAAGCAGGTAGTGCCTAGCTTTCTGTTTGATTTTAGCAGAGCTCTAATTCTCCCACACAGTGACACACCACAACCCCTGGAGGTAAGGACTAAAGCAACAACTGCTCACCCTAGTTTTCCAAGCAGGCCTGGAGACAGTGTTTAAACTCCCCCAAATGTCGTAACCAGCTCTTCCTGCTGGTTTTCCTCAGCCAACGGACCAAAGCTCTAGTCTGAATGAAAATAAGTGGCCACAAGGCAATGACCGAATACCAGCATAAATTTAGAGCGCTTCAGCTCCTGAGTGATTTATACTCTCCTTGAAACGCATCTTGGAAATGTCAAGTATCTGCTACATATGTATGCACTGACAAAATGGTATCGCCCTGCCAGCGGTTTACCATGCCTGCCAGGATGCATCTTCCAGGGATTTAAAATTCAGATGTCATCCTTCGTTAATCCACTGGAAAACAGCACGCCCTACCAGAGAGTAAGGTACCTCATGTCATCTGCTCTGTGGTAAAGGGCAGAGTGCAGGAATATTACCACTTCAGTACATGCAAAGTGATTGACTTTTCTTTCTCATAGAGAAACAAGTGGTCACAAATAACTGGTATTTCACAGAAGTCAGCTCATGAACAGTATCCTGGAGGCGCATGGTATGGCCTGGCCCTCATTGCCTGTGTGCATACCCTCTACTATCTGAGACATCCAAGGTTCCCATATGATAGCTCTTTAGTTTTAATTCCTTAAATTTGAACATGGGAGGATATTATATCATGGTAATAGAATAAATTCATATTTCATATAATTTTATTATTTTTTTTCTGGTTAAAAAAACAAAACAAAACAAAACATTTCAACACACACAATTCTTTTGTGAGAAGAAGAAGTCATGTTTTTAAGGAGTCATGACTTTTCACAGAGTAATGACTTTAAACTAAAAGAGGGTAGGTTTAGATTAGATATTCAGAAGAAATTATTCACTGTCAGGCTGGTGAGGCACTGGCACAGGCTGCCCAGAGGAGCTGCGGACGCCCCATCCCTGGAGGTGTTCAAGGCCAGGCTGGATGGGGTTTTGGGCAACCTGGTCTGATGGGAGATGTCCCTACCCATGGCTGTGGTTTGGAATTCGATGGTCTTTAATGTCCCTTCCAACCCAAACCATTCTATGATTCTATGAAAATTTATTGATTTTCTTTTTGTCATATTTTCTTTTTTTCTTTGAAAATAATCTCTGGAATTAATTTAAAGAAGAAGAGAGCACACAGTCTACCTCTGATTGAGAAATTCTAATTACTCTTCTGTAGTACAGTTTTTCTTCCCTTGGGATGTAACCTCAAAACTTTTTTTTTTTTTTAGTTTGATAAAACATCCAAATTAAAGAAATTATTATTTCAATCTGCAAAAAATATTTTCATTTAAAATGACAAGGAAGGAAGGAAGGAAGGAAGGAAGGAAGGAAGGAAGGAAGGAAGGAAGGAAGGAAGGAAGGAAGATCAAACTTTATATTTTTGCTTTTTCAAATCTAGCTCATGCATTGACACAGTTTAGATAAATACCTTACTTTCACTTGCACTACGCATTATAGAAAAGTCTACTTTTGTCTACAGTTAATACAACACTCCTCTCCAATCACATAGCTGGGCGCATAAGATATCAAGTGCTACAACTCAGTCAACTGATCAAATAAGTGTTCATCTGGGTTTGTCGTGGGAGTTGGGGGGGGGATGATTCATAGAAAGAAATATAGCTTTTTTCTGCTTGCTGTCTCAGAAAGTCATTTATTTTACTTACAAAGTAAAGTCACTGATATTTACAAACTTGTTTGAACACTTTTGCTTTACATGGCTTGTTTGGTTTACTTAACCTGCTCAAGCCATGACCCCCCAAACTGTCTATTGCAGAGTATGACAACTCCCAGCAGAAAAAAAGCAACTATATAGGCAGCTTCCAGCTGTATGACATTTGCTGATTGATCACAAGGTTTCTAGAAATTGAGAGCACAGCAGTTCCAACTTCCCCACAATGACTTTGGATAATTTGGTGTGAGAACAATCCTACTGGTGTCAATAAACCTCATAAAAGGAAGAGCCTTGTTTCTTTTACAAAATTAGCTGGCTCATTAACTGCAAGTACACCAGCCCAATCACATTACGAAGGTCAAACACAGAGCAGCAGACAAATCTTTAGGCGTTAGTAAATTTACAAATCTAGAGTTACCCATTATTCTTTCCCTTATAAGCCAGCATGTGCTGTCTTACTAGCAGTCTGCAATAAAACCGAATGTAAAAGTCCACACACAAAGGAAGAGAAAAAAACACACTCACAGAGAGCAGAAATAGGAAAGAGTCACAAAAGCACATCCCTATTTTTATGCTGCCCATTATCTTGAGCAAAATGAGTTGGTCAGAGAAGGTCATGCTAGCCCACCCCTGATTCCAGCAATTCATTTATAGCAATGGACAACAACCTGTGCGTAACATGAAACAGAGCACCTTATAGGCTCTTCAGTGGTGTCCAAATCTATGGACTTGCAAAAAGTGATAGTGGAGGTGATTATACTGCAGTCCAGAGAGCAAGAATAGTGGTATAGAAAGCACCGTGCCATCAAGATTATTGCCCACAAGTCAATTAAGGGTAACAATACTACGCAATTTCAGCATTTGGGATACATGAATTTTTGGGATTACCTGAAACCTTCATTAGACTGATAACAGAACAGGATGTTTACCTAGGATGCACGAGGAAACTGGAGGTTTCTTTAAAGAAATGAGAAGTGTTTATTTCATGTGAAATTACTGATTCAGAAATACCTCATTGCATGGGCTGTGTTCTGTAGCAACACATAACTCCGTGCTGCCACAAACGACTGAAAGCCAGACAGCTGAGGAATTTCCTAATTCATCAGGAACCAGTAAGAACGTAAATGTACCCATTCACATAATGGTCTCCTCTGAGATCACTTAGGGGACTTAACCAAATGAGAGACTTTGCAGATCACTTTCAACAACATAGATATTAGAGCTGTTACATTCAGGTATTCAGGGACCACTCTCAAGATGTGCTCATTTTCTGCAGATGTCCCAACCGAGACACATAACTCAGGAGAGTTTAGTTAAGGATCCAGTTGAATGATTTCCCTACTTGGCTTGCGTTAGTGCATTTGACAACAGACTCTTTGTCACGCCATTCAGGCAGTCAGACTGCAGAACATGTGTGCAAAGGTGCCCCCTTGACTTTTGACAGCGTCTACATGTTAAACCAGCCTTCAGATCACAAAAGCAATAATGATAAACAGGCAACAAAACTGAGCAAAAAGAAAGGGGAAAAAAAAAAAAAACTCCATTCAAAAGCTTCCAAAATTTTAGAAATTTGCATTCACGCAAATATACTTATGTTGAAGGAGGTTTATTATTATTATCATCAAGCAATAACTGACAACGTGGTATGTCAGCAAACACTAGCATTGCTCGAGGACTGAATATATTGACCCCATCATGAAGTTCTTCCTAGACTGAAGGAAAGCACCAGCTGCCATGTTTATATTTATCTTGTCAGGTCTGTGGGTTCTAGCCTGAGAGATACCGTATAACAATGTCTGCAAAAGTGAGGGAGCATCCACTTAAAGCTTCACCCTATTGTTTGCAGGTATAAAATGCACAGACTTCAAGAGTGACATGAAACATTACTAGCATGAAGATCTACGCCTGAAATAGTGGAAGAAAAAGAAAGTCAGAGAAAGTATCTTCCTCAATGCAGTAGGGTCTTCTTCCAGCCAGTGGGATTTGCTTTGCAAACATTACTTTGCACCCATTTTGCCTGGACAGAGAAGTAGAGAACTGGTAAATTAATTCCCGTATCCCTGCTGCTGTAATCTTAAGATAGGTGGCCAGTCTCTCACCATTTTAGGGAGGTGGGAAGGTTACAGACGCACTGACAGAAGGTTGGTTCCAAAATTGTCCAACACCAGAAGAAATGTGCCTTTTCTAAATGTATAAAATGTTCCAAATTTATGAGAGAAGAAGTTCCAAATTTATGAAGAACAATGTGGGTCTTTGTGGCTTTGAGAAATGTGATGGAGCTGCAAGCAGTGAAATTTGAATTAGGACAGTTTAGATGAGGGATGTATATCTTGCACCTTATTTTGGCATAATTAGTAAGGTTCCATACAGAGGCAGGAGAGAAAAAGAGCTCTTCTCAATGAAAACAAACAAACAAACAAACAAAAACAAACAAAAAACCAACAGTATTTTCTTTTGCCACAGTCAAAACCAATGCAATGACTGTATTGTTCAGGTCATCTTTGTTCTCTGTTACAACACAAACAGGAGCCTACAGAGGTGAATAAATAAGCCCATGCCTTCATCAGGTACTAATACAAATACTGGTAACTGTGTTATTGACACATACTTCAGAGGAAATGGAAATTTAAGGATTCTCCCTAACACCAATAATAAACCTATTTCATGGAACTATGTCTATTTATCCTAGCATGGCCAGGGGACAGGCATGCACACGTACAATAATGACATTCATTAAGAAACACTGGGAATGTTCCAGCTGTTGAGGCACTTGTAGTTCATTTGAGTGGCCATCTGTGAGCATGGAAAGGAGTTTCTGTTGCTCTAGCAGTCACCCCCAATGTAATTTACTTCTCACAGTGCCAAGTCCTTAATCTTTGCCTTGGATTCTTTGGCTGAAGAACCCATTTTTTACCATGAGAATAAACTTTAGCAGAGGAGACAACCCAACTCCACTGTCAGCTTTTTGATACTCCTCAAGTTTTTTCCTCACCATCCTGTGAAGATCGAAGATCATTTGTGCTTCCGATCCCCTAAGTCTCTCCTGAAGTACCCCCAAAAATTGTTTGTAGGCTTCCATTTCAGATTTTTTGTTCCCTCTTTGGGGGTCCTTTTTTGAGTCCCCCAAAGAAGCTGAAAAGGGTTGGTGAGCTTTTGCATAAGCATTTCAGTCCTGTGTAAACAAAGAAAGAAAAAAAAAGCTGGACTGAGACTGGGATAGAAAGCGGATGAGATGGAGTTTGGCTAAGGGAGAAGGAGATGTCCCGTTCCCCGTATTTGTGATGAAGCTTCACAGGGATGTTTTTGCTGAGAGCTCCTGTAAATATGTGTTGAAAAGACTTCTGTTAATTCAAAGGAAACCTATACCACTACCTTGTTTTGGGTTTGAGGCTTGGGCTCGCTGACATTATAATGTTTCATTAAATATTCTTATCAAAAAGATGCCATGATTAGGAACATAGGCATTTGCACAAACCAAAAAATAACAGACTTGCTGCCCTGGCTCTGCATTTCCCCTCATCTATTTTCCTCTCTGCCTGACAGAAATTGCTTTCTACTCTGGGGAGTGTTATGCACATTCCCATTAAGGAAATGGCCCACACAGGAGCAAAACTTCTTTTAGGTTTTTATAAGAAGTACGTGTTATTCTTCCTGTGCTATGCACAGATCAGACAAGCTCTTCCCATTAATTCTCCCCAGCTCAGGTTGAACAAGAGTGATTTGCTCTACAGCCCTGTCTGTGTCTTAACAAGTGATGCACCTCAGATTTCCTGGATACATATTTCTTTTGTGTCTTCTGAATGAACGTAAACACAACTTTCACTTCATGCATGTAAGAGGAATGCATTAAAAAAATAAAGCAAGTGTCAAAAGAACTGTCCCTTATCCTCACTGCTGCTGAATGTTCACTGCGAGGTTTCAACTCCCTTTACCATCTGAGTCTTAGTCTCACTTATTTTTATGTAATACGAATGTTCAAAGATAACAGTGGGACCTTACAGCAATTGGTTGGGAAAATACCTTGACTAGCTTCCACAGTGAAAAGATACTGAAGAAGCTACACAAAGAAATATGTGAAGAAGAAAAAACAGTCATGGTGGCTTAAAACCAAAACTCCCTACTTTATCTAACTTTCACAGGCAAGATAATGCTGGGACCACTCCTACGCATGCACAATGTCTTGAAATAATAAATACTGCTTTAAGAAAATGGTTTACAAGGATAGAATCATAAAATCATAGAAACACAGGGTTGGAAAGGACCTACAAGACCATCTAGTCCAACCATCCTCCTATCACCAATACTACCCACTCAGCTACTAAATCATATCTCGTATCACCTCATCCAGGCGCTTCTTGAATACCATGAGGGACTCCAGCACCTCCCTGGGCAGGCCGTTCCAGTGCCTGACCACTCTTTGAGAGAAAAACTTTTTCCTGATATCTAATCTAAATCTCCCCAGGTGCAACTTGTGGCCATTTCCTCGAGTCCTATCATTAGTTATCTGAGAGAAGAGGCCGACCCTCTCCTCATCACAATCTCCCTTCAGGAAGTTGTAGAGTGCAACGAGGTCACCCCTGAGCCTCCTCTCCTCCAGACTAAATAACCCCAGCTACTTCAGCCACTCCTCATAAGACTTGTGCTCCAGGCCCTTCACCAGCTTCGTAGCCCTTCTCTGGACACGTTCCAGGGCCTCGATGTCCTTCTTGTAGCGAGGGGCCCAAAACTGAACACCTACTCGAGGTGCGGCCTCACCAGAGCTGAGTACAGGGGGATGATTACCTCCCTGCTCCTGCTGGCTACACTATTTCTAATACAGGCCAGGATGCTGTTGGCCTTCTTGGCCACCTGGGCACACTGCCAGCTCATGTTCAGGCGAGCATCAATCAACACTCCCAGGTCCCTTTCCTCTTCAGTGTCTTCTAGCCACTCTGCCCCGAGCCTATAGCGCTGCATGAGGTTATTGTGGCCAAAGTGCAGGACCCGGCACTTGGCCTTATTGAACCTCATCCCATTCACCTCAGCCCAGCAATCCCTCTGAAGGCCCATCCTACCCTCAGGCAGATCAACGCTACCTCCCAACTTGGTGTTGTCTGCAAACTTACTGAGGGTACACTCAATCCCCTCATCCAGGTCATCAATAAAGATATTAAACAAGATAAGCCCCAGTACTGTCCCCTGGGGGAAACCACTTGTAACTGAATGCCAGCTAGACTTAACTCCATTAACCACCACCTGCTGGGCACGGCCCTCCAGCCAGTTCTTTACCCAGCGAAAAGTATACCTGTCCAGGCCACAGGCAGCCAGTTTATCCAGCAGAATACTGTGGGAGACCATGTCAAAGGCTTTGCAGAAGTCTAACTAGACTACATTAACCACACAGTCATAGTCACTACATCACAGTCACAGTCATAGAATCATAGGATCTTGAAGCTAACTGATGTAGGTTGTCAAGTCCCTCAAGGCATTAACATCTGAAGTACTTTCTGGAGATGAATCAGGCTCCAAAGTTATACATGTACAAAAAACGAGCTGTTCAACAAGCATTAAAAATAAAAAATGTAATAAAGAATTGGTTTGGGATATTATCTTGATTTTGTTCTGCACTTGTGAACCGGTGTGGTGTTTCTCAGTGGAATGCAGCCAGCTCATCTGAAGTGTGAAAGGAGGTATCTGATGCTAATGGGAACTTGTAAAGGTATGAGCATGGCAAAGAAATCCAGAGTGATTAATAAACAGCAGAGAAGATTTTCTTTTATGATTTACATATAGCTGCCTTAGGATTTGATCCAGCTCCCATGAGCTCTGGTAAGAACTCCACTTCTAGGAGAAGGTAAAAGCACTGTAGGTTAGCAATATCCTCACAAATCTTGCTTCTCTGGTGTTTAGGTCCCTCATCATGACTTTAGGACTCTTAGCTTTCAAATTCGGAACTGGAAATTGCTTCTGATGCACTGCACAGTATCATCATACATACAAAACAACAAAAAAAGAGAGGCACAGAAAAATAGCCGATCATCCTTAGCTGTATCAGAAGCTGCAACAGGGAAAGGAAAGGGTCAGAGGGAATTTAAAAGGAGTAGATCTACATTTTATCCCTCATTCAAAAGATTGGTGGTGGTCAGTGATGGGCTGTTGTTGAAGATAACACTAGGGCGTTCTCTCATCTCCATTCCCGTGATTTCTCCACAATGTTCTCTGCCACTGGTAGCTAGAGAGCAAGAGGAGGTCAGCTAATGGCCAGAAGCTTCAGACTATGCATGTGTATACATCATAATGTTAGAGTACTGCTAGAGTACTGTAGATTTAATCGGGTACATTAATCAGGATAGAAATTTCTATTTAGGAGAAGCAAGCTGTTTAATTTTCTTCACCACCATCAATAATCATAACAGTAACTGCTACTACTATTGTTGTTTTCTAATTACAATTCCAGGTAGAAAGGAAGAATTGAATCCCTTTCTAGTTAATACTACATCTCTTCAGCTTCCTTGTTACAGTCAAAAATGAATGAATTAATTTCACTGCAAAATCTATTTTATGCTAAGTATATCAGCTAACTATCCCGAATATGAGAACCCTATTGCACAGAGCAGCGTGTCAGATCAAAACGTCACTGGGTATACAAAATGCACAAAACACAGGACAAATAAGCACAGCATCAATAAAAAGTTTCTTGTGAGGGGACACAACATCACTCTGGAGTGGTATAGGAGGGAAACAAAGCCCGTATCTTAACAGTGATACCTACCTATTGTGTCTCCTTGCTCATGCACCATGGAGGCCAGGTCTTTAATGATCTGGTTCACATCCAACATGTCACTCTGAAAAGACAGGAAGTCAAACATTAATGAATGGGCAATATCCAAGCGTAAAAGAAACGTCCAGCAGTCAAGCGTGGCAAAGAAAAACAAAACGAAAAAAAAGATAAAGACAAGGAAAAACTTGTCTGTGTAGAATTAAAAGAAAAATCTACAGTGCTCCCATAGTAAATCCAAAAAGCCTTTGAACAAAGCCATGTTTTCCTGGATCTATGTCAGCCAGTTGTCTTGAACTTTTTATAAGAAACACGCAGAATGATCAGATTATACGGTTGCTTTTCAGAATTGTGGAGTACTAAGAGTGAAAAAGTAACAATAAAAACAACTGTACTACACCCGTCTCTTTCTAAAAAAGATATTTTTGGTGCAAGCCATTCATCCTGGAGTGCAGATTCTTACAAAGAAGAAGCTCATTTTCAGTATAGCATTGATCTGGTAAAACACTATTTGTAAATTGATGGAGATCTGATCAAAAACTCACTGAATTTGAAATCTCCTTATTGTTACAACAGTTTAGAAATCAAAAAGTCGGGACCAGTTTGATGAATGGATTTATTTATACCTCTAGAAATGTAAAAAATGGGTTACTAAATTCAACACAGAATTTTCCTAGTTCCAACACAGCAAACCCCAGCGAGTTTGTTTCCCTAGTATCAGAACATTTACCATATATAAGACCAAATGTGAGCATATGTTGACTTCTTATGATACTAGCTTTTATAAAAACAATTAACCTAGCAATAATAGACATAATAATGTAGATGCTGCTAAATGCACTACCAGTAAGGCAACATTAACATAGCAGGAAAAAAAAAAAAAAGCATTCAAGCAAGACGCATTTTATTTAGCTGTTCAAATCACAGAATCAGAGAAACACTGAGGTTGGCAAGAACTTCTAGAAATCAGTACATCCAGCAAACGTGCTCAGAGCAGTCAATTAAATCCGGTTGCTCAGGGCTATGTCCCCTGTATTTTGCATATCTCCATGAACATCCAGACTGTCTGGGCAACGTCTGCGTTGTACTGGGGAGCCCAGCACTGGACCCAGCACTCCAGATGTCTCACCAGTGCTCAGCAGAGGGGAAGGAGCACCTCTTCTAACCTGCTGGCAATGATCCTGGGCTTAATGCAGCCCAGGATTCTGTTGGCCTTCTTTGCTGCAACAGTGCATTGCTGGATCAAAGTCAGCTTGCTGCCCACCAGGACTTCCAGATCCTTCTCTGAAAAGTTGCTTTCCTTATTGTGTCAGTCCCCAGTCTGTACTGGTGCCTGGAGTCGCTCCTCCCTATGGGCAGGACTTGCCATCTCCAGTTTCTGTACCTCGTGGTGTTTTTGTCAGAGAACATTTCTCCAGGTTGTCGAGGGTGTTCTGAATTCCTGCAAAACCACCTGGTATTGAAAAGCTCTGCCCTAAAGTCAAGATAAGCAATAACCACTGCTCTCTACTCGCAAACCAAGACAATCATCTCATGGTGGAAGGCTATCAGGTTAGTTAGCTACATTTTCTTTCTTCCAGTCCTTGGGAACATCCCCTGGTTGCTATCCTTCAAAGACAATGAAGAGTGGCAATGACATTGGTAAGCTCCTTCAGTGCTTATAATTGCATCCAGTCAGGTCCCATGGACTTTGGTAGGTCCAGTTTGTATAAATGCTCCCTGGCCCGACATTCTACCACGAATATTCCTTGCTCCAGAATTTCCGTCCAGTCTCAACCCAGGGACCATTGAAGACCATTCTTACCAGTAAAGAGGAAGCTGAAAAAGCCATTAACTTGTCCTTCTCTGTGTCCTTTGTCATCAGGTCGCATGCCCTCTTGGTCTGTCTTTCCCCCATTTTCTTCCACCCTCTCACACCCCACCACCACTCCCCAACACTTTAAACTCTTTATTGGCAGATTGCAATCAAATCTGACAGAGTAGTACAAGCATATTAAGTGTCTAAAATATTCATGGAAAAAGGAGAGAATTGGGTTTGAAGGAAACTTGCCTGTTAGACACCAGAGAATCCAAAATAGAGAACCAATCTCTATTAGAGTGCACCAATCCTAGAAATATCTCACAAGTTGATGGATAAAAAAAATAATAATAATAATAAAAACATCCAAACAACACATACAAAGGCAAAGCACACCAGACTTCTTTAGTTCCTTCACAGAACCAACTTGCTGGATAAATCAAGGACTACAAAATCAAAATATACACAAGCTCAACAAAGGCAGCACCATTAAAACTCCACAACAGAGAGGCATCAAGACATGCCTACCACAAGATCTAAGACCAAGATGCTTTCTGAAACACTGAAAGTATTTCTGAAAAATCTGCTTCTCCCAACACTAGAATAACAGAATATCCTGAGTTGGAAAGGATCTACAAGGATCATCGAGTCCAACCCCTGTCTCCACAAAGGACCACCTACAAATCAGACCTTATGTCTGAGAGCATTGTCCCAACACTTTTTGAACTCCATCAGGCTCGGTGCTGTGACCACTGCCCTGGGGAGGCTGCTCCAGTGCCCAAAATGCTAATTACACAGTAATTCATTTATCTGCTTGGGTCCTGTTGCAACTCTAGTCCATCATGCCAAAAAGTCAGATTGTTTCCATCCCACTCTAAAAGACCTAAGAATCCTTACGGATAAATTTAGAAAACGGCGCAAAATGAATACACATCCTTCTGAAGTTTGTTGTGAGAATGTAAGTGGCATAACATTTAATCATAAAATGCAATGGAATCACATTCATTTGCAATAAAGTCTGTGAGTAGCATTGTGAATTCCTGAATACACCAAATTGTTGAATATTTGAAGAAGTAGGAGAAACAAAAGATATTAAAAACTGAAAAATCATAATAAAACAAATCATAAAGAAAACAAAAACAAAAACAAAAACCAACAAAACCCTCAAACAAAGACTGGGTAATGCATCACAAAATGCACTTCATTGATTCACTTGTCAAACATAGTGAAGTTTTAATTATGTATGGTATTATTCATAGCTTGTAAATACTGCAGAATATTTTGTAAAGCAATGATGTTTAAGTAACTTGGATTGCACTTGAGCACTGTGGTCATAAATCATTGCCAGGAAACGAGGAGAAATTAGTTATGATTTTTTGGGTGGGGGAATTGTTTGGTTTCTTATAAAAATATTTGAGAGGAGAAAGCTAAAGTTTATTAAAATGTGAAGAATCGAGAATTAACTTTAATGTGTTGTTCTGCTCTCATTTAACTGCTTAGTAAAAGATGGCTAAGGAAAAATTAACCAAACAAAAATAATACTAGAAAAAAACACAGAGTGCTCATTCGTCTCTCTTGGCTAAATTGCCACTGACATCAGTCTTTGGTTTCTGTTACAAGCAACATAAACAAAATTCTTTCCACCCTTCAGTTAGTCTGTTTTGTTCTGCTCTGCTTCTTTTAAACACTTTAAATGAACGCAGCCTAAAACCCATGAACTTTTATTTGCATACACATTTGGTTAGATGGAGGCTATGGCAATATATTGAACTGTGCCCCCACTCAGTGTTTCCATTGGAACAAACCATGCAGGCAATTTGGTCTAAGAAAGATCTGATGATATACTGACTCCCCACAGGGTCTACCTCAGCTAATTTAACTGCAAGGAGCTGGGCTGTCTGCCTGCTGATCCTGGGATATTATGAGAGGAAAGGTAAGAAGAAAGGAAATTCAATACTGTATATGAACTGTGCTGTTTCAGATTTGTCATTTTTATTCAGGTACTTGAGATGAACCAGCCATCTGCTGCTGCAGTGTATAGATCCCTTTCAAAACATTGTAACAATGCTTAAAATTATTGTTCAGTAAATATGCATTAGTTAAAACCAGCCCTTGAGTTGTTAGGAAGGAAGAAATGTGACTACTGTATTTAAGAAAAAACAAACAGGGGTGGTTGTAAAGCACAGAGTACAAAGCAATCTGACCCGAAGCAAGGAATCTGTTGAATAATTTAACCTGGCAATGTGAAGTTTCCAAGCACCTGATATATGTAAGCATAACAAAAGAAAAAAAAATAGAAGAAAAGAATAGCTAGAAATAAAGAGCTTCTATAATGTCATATACCTTGCAGCTATGTTCCCATTCCTTCTTGCCAGGTTAACTCTATCATGAAGTTCCTCTGAACTTGCCAGGCATCAGAGTTTGTTTGTAAAAATCAAATTGCGTTAGTTTCCCAAGTTTGCACACGATATGCAGAATTCAGAGTGAAATAGAGCTCCTCGTAAATCCCTTTGACTCCACCAAAACTGGAGTACAACAGCCAGCTACTGTTCCAAAAATGTGTCCTCCCTACCAGCTAACAAGGCTAGAGCTTCTGTTTTTTAATCAACACCAGCCTTTCATGTTTGGTAACAATTCACACCCTGTATTCAGCAGCAAGAGACAGTAAGGTGTTCATCTAAATCTTTTTTTTAATTATTATTATTATTTTTTTTTTCCAAAGGAGATATCCATTGTACAGATTAGTATACTGGATTTTATTTGGCCCATGTCGGAGTGAAACAGAGTAAGACAAGTCATTAGTGCAGTTAGAGTTGGTAAAAAGAAATATCAAGAGCTAAAGATGACCAAAAAAGCAGAGAAGTGCCAAATAACAAGACATGCGGATGAGAAAACCAGAGAATTATAAGAGTTTGGGACCCTAAAGAACTGGAGGATTAACTCAAGCCCGAGAAAATTTCTTTCAAAACTTCCTAACAGCAAGTACTTGGCTAAAATGAAAGGATTGTTTGAGTAATTTCACCTGACTTGGTAAGTGAATAATGTCACTGCAAAGTACTCCGAAATTTGGAAAATTTCTGAAATTCCAACTCTTGCGCAGAAACTTTTGGAAATACGAGTTTGCAGATAAATTTACATTTCCCATTTTTTACTTTAGCAAGACCACAATTTCTACATTTTAAAAAATGAATCTTGGGAACAAGTTGGGTCGTAAAACTCAGACATTGTTCCCAAGATGGGAACAACCTAATCATAAATCCCAGCAGCCCATTTCCCCACCGAATGCACATTACCGAGATATTCAACACGACAGCAAATAAGTAAATCTGCCCCTACTTCCACTCTTGCAGCTAATGGGATGAAGATTTACTGACACTGAAAACTTTGAACACGGCCCTGACCTTAATCGTATTCTGAGGACACTTCTGTATTCCAGCCATGAGAACGACACTAAATAAACCAGAGAGGGGAAACATGCTCTCCGCAGAAGGATACAAAAAGAGCATGTGTTGTCAATATTTTCTCTCTCACACTTTGCCAGATTACAGAATCCTTTATCAGTGTCAGCTTGGGTCCGCAAGGGAAGAGTCACACGTGCTTCTAAGGATGTTTGCCTTAGGTCTGTGTAAAAAATGGGATCAGAAATATCAGTGGTCTATTCTATTTAGCACGTGTGCATAGGTGTGTGCTCACAAACCATCCATCCATCTTTTACAGGAGTACAAATTAACATCTAAATTAATTGCTGGCTCAATATTTAGGTGGTACTGAATTTTGCTAGTGAGGTCCGATTCTTCCTCACCAACCGCTCTGCAACAAGCAGCCAGGAGGGCTATAAAATAAATCTGAAGGAGATTCTGAAAGAAGCAATATAATGTTCATGTGTGCATTTCTGGCTTGCAAAAGCTGCCAAAAACAAAACAAAAACCCCTAGTGCTTGTCATCCTTGGAAAGAGGAAAGGGAAGGGAAGGGAAGGGAAGGGAAGGGAAGGGAAGGGAAGGGAAGGGAAGGGAAGGGAAGGGAAGGGAAGGGAAGGGAAGGGAAGGGAAGGGAAGGGAAGGGAAGGGAAGGGAAGGGAAGGGAAGGGAAGGGAAGGGAAGGGAAGGGAAGGGAAGGGAAGGGAAGGGAAGGGAAGGGAAGGGAAGGGAAGGGAAGGGAAGGGAAGGGAAGGGAAGGGAAGGGAAGGGAAGGGAAGGGAAGGGAAGGGAAGGGAAGGGAAGGGAAGGGAAGGGAAATACAAAAACCCAACACTTCGTAGGGTCTGGCATGTTCTACCAACAAGATGCTGAGATGCTCCGCATATATTTTCCCATCTGTGGGACGTCTCTTATCCTGTGTTCCAGCATGTGTGAATCACAGACCCAAACTACACAGCAAGTCTAATCAAAGCATCTATCCCCATTCTCTTCATAGAGTTAGGGGAAAGAAGGGAAAGGGAAAAGCTCATATAAAAAGTCAGCAAGCTTCTCTGATGCTAGATGGGCAAAAACTAAATCTTGCTGCAAAAACCTTTCAACAAATATTTTTCTCTTGTCTATGGCTGGGGAGAAAAAAAATGACATTCTATAAATCAAACTGATTCAGCCTAAGCAACAACAGACCAACAGAAAATTGTTTTGAGGGCAGAAGCTATCCAGAACAGCAATTACATACTGAGTTAGATCTCCTCTGGGACTGCACAACAGCCAGCGTGGGGAGTTTCGCTTTCCCTCTTGCTCACTTGTGTGTGCTTCCTCTCTGTTTTGTTGTCTTAGAAGTTGGTGTCATCTTGGGAAGTGTAACACTGCACCACATAATTAAAATAGTTGTGTGTAGCTTCAGCATGCTAATCCTACATCTTCCTGGGGACAGCGGGCTCAAGAAATGTGGCATTAACAGTCTTCCTGTCCACCAAAAGCCAAATGGTGAGGCTGTGGAAAGTGATCTGCCTTGAGTTCATTATGCAGAGGTGAAGCCATTGCAGAGAGAACCTCAGCAGGGATGAACAGAGCTCCTGGAACCAGCCAGCTAGCAATATTATTCCTTGTGCCCTGAGAAATGACCCAATGGTATGTTCAACCTACCATACCAAGTACAAACGTTAGAGCAAATGTCTCTATAGTGAAGGGGATAAGGCTGGTGTGTGGGAAGACCAAATGGCTGCGTATTAGAAGAAGAGGCAGGAACAACTTATTGCAGGACTGGTAAGAGCAGGAAAGGTATTTAAACGTATTTACTGCAGCTCACTTACCCTTGTCCATCCTAGTGGACATCTTACACATCAGACACAGATGTGGTCACTATTTATTTTAATGATGTGCTTGAAGGAATTGGACATAAGACCTCCAACTCACCTTCTCTACCACCCCTAGCGTGTCTTCCCACCAGCAGCAATCTGAGCAAGAGCTGGTATGACAGGCAGTTCCCCTGGAAAGCTCCTCTCCTCTTAGCCATCTAGCCATATTTGAAGACGTCTCGACAGCCTGCGTTAATAGTAGGTCTCCTTATCTGCAATACTACCTAAAATGTGTGAAAGGCAGCATGCAGGAACAACAGCACGTAACTGTGAGTATTTTGTTAATATCTTTTAGCCACCTTTTACACTACACCCTTTCTCTGAAGCATCACAACTGCGTATTCGGATCGGATTACCTGCAAACATGAATTGCTCTCCCTATTCCCCACATATTCTATATCCCTCAGTATCCCTTTAGAGGGATCACAAACTGTTTAGGGCAGATATTTTCTTTCACGAGTACTTTATCAATTCTGAGTCCATGCTGAAGGTCAGAACTGGATTGGTGTCTCAGGGAAATATAATAATACAGATGAGAGGAAGAGATACTTTGCCCTTTCAAAACCCTTTAGATCTGGAAATGTGAGATGACTTAATGGAGGACCTCGTCAATATTTCTGTTTTTAAACAGATACCCTCACTTTATATTCAGGAAGCTGAAGTGTACAATGAAGTAGCAAAGATCATGTCAAAAGTTCTTCTTAGTAACCATGGTTTTGAACTCCAAATTAATTTACATCCAAAATTTCATTGAAATGCAGCAATTATTAATACAGCAGTATGTGACTACATATATGCATGCACACAGGTGAGCATTCACACAGCCACACATACACCTGTATCCTTGTATACTCAACCACAAACCCACCCACAAGTATAAACAGTAACTATATAAAGAAATGCACTCATAATTTTAAGATCTAGCTTGCCCCCAACGTGCACCAGGTGTTAATTGAGCATTTGAGGCTTAGCAGATTGCAGAGATAGAAACAGCCTATTTCTGTCTACAGTAGCACAAAACAGAACCTAAATCTCACACTTTTTTTTCCTCGCTAATCACTCTGGTGCAAGATAAGCAGGAACACTGATATGTTCTGATAACAGGCAGGCAAACAAACAAAAAATATTGGTTTGCCTTGCTTAGTTTTGACAACAAAAGTTGTATCAATACCATTTTATCTTAAAGATAATGGAATGATAATTTGATATTTGAAATAGCCTGACAAGGGGTAATAGCTTTAAACTAAAAGAGGGTAGATATTATATTAGGTATTCAGAAGAAATTGTTTACGCAGAGGGTGGTGAGGCACTGGCACAGGCTGCCCAGAGAAGCTGTGGATGCCCCATCCCTGGAAGTGCCCAAGGTCAGGCTGGATGGGGCTTTGGGCAACCTGGTCTGGTGGGAGGTGTCCCTGCCGGTGGCAGGTGGGTTGGAACTAGATGATCTTTGAGGTCCCTTCCAACCCAAACCATTCTACGATTCTGTGATTCTATGGTTCTGTTTCGATTACATAAGGTGGGGCATGGGCAGTAATGTCTCTCATCGGAAAACCAAGAGGTATCATTTGTGTGGGGAGCAAAGTAATTATACAACAAAGTCAGAGTGAAGAGCAAAAATCATCTGTGATGGAGAAGAGCATGTGCGTTTCCATATTTTGCAGTGCATTGCCCTTCCTTCAGCCCCACCTCTCCGCTCTTCCCCTAGAAACTCATGAAGCCCCTGACAGCTAGTTATCCGTACCTGGTGAAAGCTGAAGGGTGATCCACACACCACGTAAATGAAAAGGGAAATGATTTCATTGCTTTCCCAAGTATGAGGGAGAACGACAGCTCTGCTCTCCAGAAGGGAGAATGCCACAAATTTATTTCCATTTGCTCACTGTCTGCTGTCACTGCATTTTGTTAACACAGCTGATGCAAATCTCTGGGATACTATAATGCATATTTGGAAGCAGTAACACCAAAAATGCTATAGACTGTAACACCATAGACTATAGACAGTAACACCAAAAATGCAATAGTCTGGTCACACCTAACACTTTTGTTTACATTTCTTAGTCTTCATTTGGACAATGTTACAGAACAAAGTATTTGCACCCAAATGACAAATCCAACCTCCTGCTCTCCCACAAACAAGTTTCTAGCTACCCTGCCACTACGGAAAGATCAATATTGCTGTGTTTCCAACAAACCATTGAATTGTATATGAAAGAGGCTGGCAGGGTAGAAACGCTGCTTCTGTTTCCTGCTATGCCACAAAAATTCCCTGTGGGATTTTTGGGCAGCTCATCTGTCTCACCTTCCTGGGAGTTGAATTAAGGAATCCATTCTGAGGCTGAATTCATTTATGTCTACGGGGTAATCAGGTTGTGCTATAATAAATGAATAAAAGACCCAAAAAGAATAGATTCAAATAAAGATAATGAAATGCCTGACATTGTGGCATTCATATTCTGGAAATAGAAATGCTCAGTGAAGAAGAAAGGTTCTCCCAACAGTGCATATCCATTAGAAATTAGAATACAAGTTACAGCTTCAGGGTTTGTGAAATTTGCTGGTCTGACACCCTGAGAGCAAAAATGAAATAAAACACAAAATGTAAAAAAAAAAAAAAAAAAATAGAAAAGCCACACCAACTGGAGTAGAAATGTCCATCCACAATTATTGACCGTCTTGCCTGAGAAAAGGCTTTTATGAGCAAGAGGTCACTCATTCCTTTGCAAGAGCTGGACAATAAACACACTGATTAGATGCAATTGCCATGGACTGGTTCATGATGTGGATACCTGCCCACCAGGAACTATTAGTCTGTATTATACAGTTATTTTATATGAGCTTCCAAACCACTCCAGTAAGCCATTGGGTCTCTTCAACAACAAACTGCAAGAAGGGAGATATATAGCTTCATACAGCAATCTATGATTTATTTTTTACAATAGGAATGCTTGTTGGGGACACAGTTTTTTTGTTTTTTTTTAAAAAAAAAAGTAGTTTTAGTACTTACAGCTACACTATTTTTGCAACTGTTCAGAAGGTCTCCCAAGTACTACGTTAACAGAGATATGGAAATCCATAACCAAACTCCAAACTCAGTATCTTACACACTGACTTTTCCTTTAGCATCTCCTACTTTCTGCCCTGGGCTGCAGTATATAAACTAATACGAGTAGTGAGGGAAGTTGCTGTAATCTATCACACTGACTGATACCAGCCCCAGGAAAGGTAGTTTATTGCAGGCGGTATGTTATCGTTAAAAATAGAAACAGTGCAAAGATTATGACAAAAACTTCAACTCTTTCTACACTTTGTTTGCAGCACTATTAATTCTTCACTCTGGATTTATTTTCATGAGGGTCATTTAACCAGAAACATACAATGGAGAAATTCATTTTCCTTTTAGGAGTGTTCTGGGAAACCAAGCAATTAGAGCAATCTTAAGCTGTCATGTATTATCAATTGCCACTCAATTATTTTCCTTAAATAAAATACTGATTGCAGAGTCTGATCTGCAGCTATCAACTTCTGCATTCAGCAGCCCTCATTCATTTAGGTGCGGTATTTATTCTTGAAAAAAAAAAAAATCTAACTTTAACTGAAGGGGAAAAGACAAAGGAACAAGGGAGAGGGGGAGAGGGGAAGACTGCCAACACAAGCATCTCTTCATGATTCTTTGCTATACTGCCAATACTCAGTTTGGAAATAGCTGGAACTACTGAACTCTATACAGAATCTGGAGATAATTCATTTCTTATTACGGGTGGTGTCCATGGTTTTGATGCTGGGAGGACATAATCTTTTAAAGATGTCGCTGAAGGCTGGAAGTGCTTGTCCTCTGTCTCCAGGAGACAGGAGGGGTACAACCAAACGATGTGGTATGGCAGTTCAGATCTACAAGGGCAGCGGGTAGCACCAGCTCCCTGAGTCATAGAATCACAGAATATCCTGAGCTGCAAGGAACCCACAAGGACCATCGAGTCCGACTCCTGGCTCCACACAGGACCACGCAAAAATCAGACCCTGTGTCTGACAGTGTTGTCCCAGAGCTTCTTGAACTCCATCAGGCTCGGTGCCATGACCACTGCCCTGGGGAGCCTGTCCTAGTTCTCTGGGTGCAGAACCTTTCCCTCACACCCAGCCTGACCCTCCCCTGTCCCAGCTCCATGCCGTTCCCTCGGGTCCTGTCGCTGTCCCCAGAGAGCAGAGCTCAGCGCCTGCCCCTCCGCTCCCCTCGTGAGGGAGCTGCAGGCCGCCATGAGGCCTCCCCTCGGCCTGCTCTGCTCTGGCCTGAACAAACCAAGGCACCTCAGCTGCTCTTTATTTGCCTTGCCATCTAGAACCTTCACCATTTTGTAGCCCTTCTTTGGACACTCTTTAATAGTTTTTATGTCCTTGTTACACTGTGGTGCCCCAATCTGCACACAGAGGTCAAGGTGAGGCAGCACTAGCACAGAGCAGAGCAGGACAATCCCTTCCCTTGGCTGACTAGCAATGACATGCTTGATGCACCCCAGGGTATGGTTGGCCCTCCTGGCTGCCAGGACACACACTGCTGGCTCATATTCATCTTGCTGTTGACCAGAACCCCCAGATCCCTTTCAGATTCCTATGGCAGTCCAGATCTCCAAGGGCAGCAGGTAGCACCAGCTCCCTGAGTCATTCCATGTCCTAGGTCTGCGCAAGGTTGACACACTCCTCAACAGTAAGAACTGGGCAAAGAGAAGATACATCCTCTATACAAGCAAAGGGAAAATGGATCTGCTCTGTATTGTCCTACATGTTTCCAAAACAAATGGTATTTTCTTTGCAGACTACTTGAATTTCAGCTCTGTGGGCTGCTGACTATATTGTTGACACTCATCTTGTGTATTTTCAGCCAATAATGTTCCTTCCTTAAAGGAACAAATGCTGAGTAAAGGCATCTGAGGGACAATTAATTACTACTACAGCTAAAGGCTTATAAAAGGAAGGCCTGACAGTTGTCACCTCCTGTAAAAACCAGACTTGACGGAGCTGACCCTCCAGAGCAACCCTCACGTGGTTTTGGCTTCCATTTTGCACGAGACAGCTTCTTGTTAAAAGTATCCATTATATCCAAAATGATTACTCTCATCGTCCAAGGATTACTCTTAATGTTTAATTTATACCTATCTGTCTTTAGTTACTACCTGGTAATTTGTTACCACTTTCAAGCTTAATGTTTTAAATTATTCTACCCTTTTTCAATGCTATTCCACATCAAGTATTTCTACGTGGTCATCATGGCTCACCTAATCACTGCTGCACTTTCTGAGCCTGCAGTTGGTAAATTCCTGTAATCTCTCTTCATAAATTAGATGTAATACTTCTTCCTCATTTCTTTCCCTTTGGATCACCTCCAAATTACTAATAGAAAAACCAGTCCAAGCAGCTCTCATTTCTTACACACCTTCCTATCAGATAAAAGTTGCCAGTGTCTAAGGTAGATGCTGAAAAATATATGACCATTTAGTTTACTTTCCAAGTTTCCGCATTTACTTTCCAGTTGAAAATGTCCGTGTTCTGGTTAAAACTACATCAGTATCTTACACTGTGCAGATGAGCAGTGCCCATATCTCAGAAGCAGCAGCAATTCTCTGGTGGGTGGCACAGTCTGAATAGTCTAGAATAGTGTTTCTAGATTGACTTTTGCAATATGCAGAACAGTGTTTCTAGATTGACTTTTGCAATATGCTCTGAGATTCTTGGGGCAAGGACTTGGTGTTTGTCTGTATAAGGAGATTAGAAAGGTACAACCCCCTATGTCCTACAATCCCAGAGTCACCCAGAAGAAAAGTTTCCCTAGGCTTCCTCAATAGGCACAAGAGGGAGACAGGCACCTTCAGAAAGCAGCAGATTTAAACAGAAGTGAGATGAGCCTGCAACACTGTAGGTAGCACTGCAAAGTGAGAGAGAATCCTCTGAGTCCTTCTTCCCAGAGAGAAAAATGTTGTTCAGAAAACATACCTTGGCCCACCAACCCTGCAGTGAACATACCTGTATTTGCACATATGATCAGTGTTCAAGAAGCCTTTGGGCAACGCTCTTAGATATATGGTTTAACTCTTAGGTTGCCCTGCATGGAGTCAGGAGATAGATTCAGTGATCCTCATGGGTCCCTTCCAATTCAGGATACTTTATCATTTTATGATATCATGAACTGGATTATGATCTTGTGACAATCTAAAATGACATATAATTGTTCCCTCAGTTTCTGATTAGGGTATGCTTTAGTACTGATAACATCCTGCAATGCCCGAACTGTCATTAATTTCTATAGCTCAACCATTTCCTGAACACGATTATGGATCTTCCTCAAATGACCTTTTCAGAGGGACCTGGACAGTCTGGAGAAAAGGACAAACAGGAATCTCCTGAAATTCAACATAGGCAAATAGCAAGTCCTGCACTAAGGAAGCATAACCCCATGTGCCAGTACAGGCTGGGGACTGACCAGATGGAAAGCAGCTTTGCAGGGAAGGACCTGGGGATCTCACCCGGCACTGGTGAGACCATATCTGGACCACCATCCACACATGTTTTTTTTCATTTTCTCTTTACGTTTTTCTCAGAAATGCCTAGGACTTCTCAGGCAATGAATTCCTTCATTCAGCTCATCATAGCCTTATTACTCTCAGTCTCCAGAACAGTTTTTCCCCATAAGTTTCTCTTCATTAGTTAGGCAAATAGGAGCATCTTATCTGATGCTTTGGCCTTTATCTTCCAAAGACAGCTGGGCCTGTCCGTTGCTTTAGTTCAGTACCATTGCAGGTTGAAGGCTTTAGAGGAATTTCCCAGTAAGAGCTGGGGAGAAACAAGACAACCCACAACTGCGGAAGGCCAGCAGACAATCATTTTGAGCCCACGTCTTGCTTCCTTTGGAGTACAATTCAAGAGTCACTATCAAGTGGCTTTTTTTTTTTTCTTTCCCAAACAGCTAAGTAGGGAAGAGCAAAATTTTCTGGAGAAGGACCCCAAATTCTGGGGCGGGAGAACAACTGGAACACATTTTGCATCCATAAATACATGTTTCTTTCTAAAAAGAAAAACTGGATACTGAAAGATATGGGCACATAATGGATAGATATATATACATAATAGCTTTTATGTGTGTAGATCACCAGTACAATATCAGTAGGTGTCCAACATCCCCAAATCTTTTGTTCATCTCAGAGCAGCACTGTGAATGACACTACTATTCAATAACTAAAATGACAGTTACGAACAACAAAAAGCTCTCTCTCTGACCAAAGCAGCTCTCATTCAAACAGTTAAGCGTTCATTCTGCTTTGTCAGTTTTGCTTATCTGTCACTGTCAGATGGGGGAGATGCTTACACAGAAAATAGTCGAGGTCATTTAAATCTCTAAAGGACAGAGCTACTATTTATAGAGCAGAGTTGGTGGATTACATGTTGATGTCTGCTACACCTACATTTACAGCTCAGCAAATTTCCCTGGGCTCCTTTCAGAGTCGGTGGAGAGCCTAAAGTGGGCTTGAGGAGTTTAGATTAAGGTTTAGATATTTTCAGACTGCCTGGGACTCATAAATACTGACCTGAAGATTTCAGAGAAATCGCTGAAGCAACCTTAGAGCTGTTAAGTCTGAAAAGTCATGGGGAATCAGGTGAATTTCCAGAAGACTCAGAAAGAGAGTATACAGTCTGAACAAAACAAAATCCAAAAGTCTGGGAATTAGAGACAAGTCAACTTAATGTCAGCCCTGTGCTGATGTTGGTAGAGGTGCTGGAACAAATAGTGAAATGTATGATTTGCAGTTGCACAAAACTCAGCAGGAGAATGAGAAGAAACAAGTGTGTACTTGTCAAAAGCAACCTAATATCTTTCTAGGGCAGGACAATACACCTTGGGGAAAAGGAGAAGAAGAAGATGACAATTACGCTAGCAGAGTAAACATGGTTTAGATGAAAGAATTGTAAAACTGGCTTGGAAAACATATTTAAAAACTAATTCTCTGTGCTTAGGTACTAGATCAGAAGGATGCACTGAGATGAGTTCTTCATGGGTTTGTCTGGGATTCATGACTAGCCAATATTTTTAAGTAATGATTTGGGTGATGGAATAGAAAGGAGGGTTACTAAATACAAAGGTGCAGTGAAGCTCAGAAATATTTTAAGCCTGTCAGAAGATAAATTAGAATTCAAACTGATCTTGTTAAATTAGGAAAATACTATAAGAAATAAAGGTGAAGTCAAATAATGAAAATATATATTTATACAGTTAGAGATACAGAATAGGAAAAAAAACTTTCTTGGAAGAGATCATTAAAAAAAAAAAAGAAAAAAAGAAAAAAAAGCCCATGATGGCTGCGGGGAGCAAACAAAGCTACCACTTGTGGACCACCTGGAGAAAGTGCATAGAAAAGCCATGGGAGAGTGGTCAAAGGCATCAGAAACACAGCCCAACAGGAAAATGAGAAAGTAGCATGCTTTCCAATATAGAAATGGTGGTGGCTGTGGGGGTGCTGGTGCCCAGCATGATAAGGCTTTCCATGTAAGTGAAACTGCTGCAGATAGAAAGGGAAGAACATGCTCTGTATCCATCATGGATAGGACGGAAAGTCATGGGTTTGAACTGCAACAGAAGATATTCATACAAGAAGTTAATGATTTGGGTGATTTGGGTAGTTGATCCTGTCTTAGAGCGAAGAGATGGATTTGATGACATTTAAAGATTCCTCTTAACTCTGCTTGTCAAATATTCAGTGCAATCAATACGAGCCCTGGAACTCAGACAGAGACGCACTATTTCAGGCAGCAGCCACAAACTTCTTATCAACTCGAGTCACTAAACTGATTAATGCATGCACCTCTCCCCCAGCTCTTATGCGTTAAGACAGATTCAGCAAATCTCCGCTCCGCTAAACATCCCTGTCCACAAAAATAAAAGGCAAAACCCAATAAGCTTTAAACAACTTTTCAGTAGCAATGAAGACATTTTCTGTCATTAAATAGCAATGGGTAGTAATCAGACAGCAGCGTCTCACCTCTTTAGCATGGAACAATAGCATCTGCAGGCAGGGAATCCTTACAACAGTGTGCCATCTATCAGCTGTGTGTAAAAACAAACCACAACCAACCCCTGTCCCAAAGGCTGCATTTAGAAACTGTCAAGCATGTCTGCAGTGACAGAGCATGTACTCCTGGGCTTATAAAACCAGGAGTTACTCAGTACAGAAGCACAACAGCTATCCTGCCTTCCTTTCCACCTGCGATGGCCCCCCAAGGAAATGCTAATTCTGAAGAATTCAGAATCCATCTCTCCAGTTTGTTATAAAGTCACAAGCATGTGTGTTTGGTCATGCCCCAGCTCACGCTCCCTGAATTCACACCAGCTTTCAATGGTTTGTTTTAATTTGCAAAAGAGTTGGGTTAGGGTCTAGAGTTGAACCAAGGAGGGCTTGGTTTATTCCCTCACAGCTCCCTCTGGCTCACAGAATGAAGCCCTGGGGAAGACAGATGGGTCTAGGGGTGTGAGATGAGAAGCGGAGGGACTTAGGGGCTACTTTTGTACTGAATATACCTTCTTCCCTTCAAGACAGAGTGGCAAAATGAATAATTTTCCAGCACAGAGAACATTAAGCATGCTGCCCATCATACCCCAGATTACGTGTCACTGAATATGATGAAATATAGATACGCAGGTATTTGCGTTTTCATTAATACTAAATGATATCAATATACTCATTTCAGGCCTCCATCCACAAAGTTACAAAGTTCCATGAACGCTCCGAACGGAGGGAGGAAGGAGAGTCATTGCTTTGATTTTTGGTGACAAAGCAGGCAGCCTCAGTGCCTGTTGACTCCTTGGCATCTACTTGTGGAGTGAGCTCTCTGTCCAGTCCTTCCAGCCCCTGCTCGTCTCCTGCCAGCAGGACCGGTGGGGCTGTACTAACATCCAAACACAGCTCAAGCATTCCCTTACGTGGTCACGGGATGAGGCTATTTAGAATAAAAACAGAATGAAGCTTTGCTTTCCTAAAGCAAAATAAATAAATTTGCATTTGCCTGGACAGCTATAGATACTGAGAGCAGACATTTACCTGATGACAACTCTTACAGAGACGCTTGCCCTGTGAGACTGAACACATGCCTTCCCCAAGGCTCACTGGCTTATCACTGCTTTCCACCAGGAGGCTGGAGAAGGCCTTTGCTCACGCTGAACATCGATGAACACATCCTCTTTGCTGTCCCACATACCAGAGATCATAGAATCATAGAACAGCCCAGGTTGGAAGGGACCTCAAAAGATCATCAGATAAAACTTTTTTTTTTTTTTTTGTGGGAAAAGGGAGCCTAGATGAGATTATTGCACCCTATCCAATCACTTTTTGAAAACCTCCAGTGATGGGGATTCTACCATGTCCCTGGAGAGGTTGTTCCAATGATTGATTGCTGTCAATGTAAAAAAAAAAATGTATTTCTAATATCAAGATGAAACCTCTCCCAGTGCAACTTGTACCCATTGCCCCTTCTCTTCTCCATTTGGCTCCTTGTGAAGAGAGAGCCTCTGTCCTCTTTGTAGCTACCCTTTAAATACTGGAATACTGTGATGAGGTCCAACCTGAGCCTTTTCTTCTCCAGGGTGGAGACCCAACTCCTTCAGTCTTTCCTCATAAGGCAGGTTCTTCAGCCCTTTGACCATCTCCATGGCCCTCCTTTGGCACATCCCAGTGTTGTTTTTTTTTGAATTGTGGGGACCAGAACTGGACACAGTACTCCAGGCACAGCCTGAGGTGTGCTGAGCACAGTGGGATGATCACATTCCTAATCTCTACTAGCAATGTCCCTATGGATGCAGCCCAGGATCTGATTTGCCTTCATTGCTGCAGCAGCACACTGCTGACTCCTGCTCAGCTTGTCATCTCCACCTTTCAGCAGCTGAGCTGACCTCTGAAAACACCAATGACGTGCTCTGCTTCACTGCTTTCACCCTCTAGCCCCAATGCCTTCCCAGGCCTGCAGGCTCCCACCCAAATCTGGCACTTCTGCCCATGCCAGGTCTCCCCAGTGCCATGGGGAGGAGAAGGTCTACATGAAGAACACCTGGACCATCGCAGCTCATCCTCCTTAAGTGCCAGAGGCACTGACAGCACTCAGGAGCATTTCATTAGTTGGCACAACCCCAATGGCATGTACAGTCCTTCAGCTAGGAGCCTAAAGGATCCTTTAAAATCGGGCAGCTTCCATGAGCAGCTACCAGCCAGCTTCAGCTCAAAGAAAATCAAAACTAATATCCCTTTGCATATTTTGCTCTGAAAGACCCCAGGTCAGGTTCATAGAGGGGCTCCTGCTTTCCCAAAGCATTCACAGTCAGGAACTGGCCCCCCTTCCTCAGCATCATTACGCACTGTCACATTTCGATTTATAGGACTCTCAAAGTGGTTTATTAATAGTGAGTGTTTCTGCCCTGGTTCCCACTCTGACATGTGCGTTGAACCCTCACCTCTGTCTGAACACTCTTTGGGTTTTGTTTTGTATCTTTACCTTGTTTATTTTTTTTATTTTTTTATTTTTTTTCTGAACAGAAAATAGATTGCCATAAATTTTGCCCTTTCAAGTGTTTAGTGACAGAATGGAGTTGCCCTCAGTCACATCTGTTTATCCTGGTAAGCACATTTATAAAGCAATTTCCCATCCTCGTTATTCCGTCAATGGCATTTCACACTGCAGCTACTTTAATGTAGCATTTTATCACTTGTCCTGAGGGCTGCTGACAGCTGCCAGTTCCAGGGCTTCATTCCAATTTTAATTTTGTTCGTTTTCTTTTCTTTTTTTTTGCCCCCCACCTTTCCCTTATTTCCAAGCTCTGTGGGCTTGTGGGCAGAAAGAGGAGTTAGATGAGTGCAACAACTGATGATGATTTCCTCTCCCTTTTAACACAGAGACATTATAATCACATAATGTGAAGTTGTGTTATCAAGGAAAAGTTAAACTTCAGGGAAGTGTGGCTGCATTTCAGTTGGCTATTAGCCTTTTCACTTTCTCTTGATAAATTCTCTATTAATGTTACTGGTTTTAAATTTCCCTGCTCCCTTGCTGTGCAAAAATTGGATTGTTCATCTCCCAGGGATGGTACTTTGCATTCTTGCTTGCTGTGATCCTCCCGCCTTCCAGAATTACCTAAATCAAACCAGACTAGGCTACAATCCAGCTCGAGCTGTAGGAAAACAGAAATTCTACCCATGGAATTATACGCAAATATTAGTCTTGCAACAGTTCACTTCTTGCCTCAACACCTACATCTCCACCCAATAAAACCACCATAAGCTTGAGGTATGAAGAACTAAATAACTGTGTTCACTAAAAGAACGAGAACCCAAACCTGATCCTACCAAAGAGATTTTTCACTTATAGATGCAATATTTTGCATTCTTCCAAGAAGCAGGCAAGAGCTACAGCACCATAGAAACTACAGGATTAAACCCTTCATTGGGATTAAATGTTGTTTTGTTGTTGCTTTGTCTCAGACCATTTTGCTTGCGCCTCTATGGCAACTCTTGGGTTGCTCAATGGCCCACCAAAAAGACTTTGGAGTATCAAGATAGCATCACCACTGGGAACCTTTATTTGACTTAGAAGATTATGAAAAGTCAATCCTTTGTGGTGGGACCAGAGCATGCATGCAGCACTGGTGTAAATGTTCTTCAGGCTACGCAAGTGAACGGAAGGTGTGGGGAGCTGGGGGTTGGCCTTTTCTCGCAGGTATCTAGTGATAGGACTAGAGGGAATGGCCTCAAGTTGTGCCAGGGGAGGTTCAGGTTGGAAATGAGGAGACATTTCTTCTCAGAAAGAGCAGTCAGGCATTAGGACGGGTTGCCCAGGGAGGTGGTGGAGTCACCGTCCCTGGGGGTGTTCAAGGAAAGGTTGGGCCTGGTGCTTAAGGACAGGGTTTAGTGGGTGACATTGGTGGTAGGGGGATGGTTGGACCAGATGATCTTGGAGGGATTTTCCAACCTTAATGATTCTATAATGTACGCAAGGCTGATCTGAGGCTGTGCCTTGCGTCATGTAATGGACGTCATTCAAGTCATTATGGACCGGCTTGCAGACACTGCCACAACGTTTCCGACAAAGTCAGAATAGGAAAAAAAATGTTTTGTCAGCTCTAGAAATCCTAGCCCAATTCAATATACTGTTGTTAGACTGTCAGGTCACATCACAGGCCGTGTTACATCATTCACCAACAAAGGCTGAGATACGAATTTCATCCTGAAATGAGCCAACCTTTTTCTGTTGTTCACTTTTTCACTTAGCTTTCTTAAACTATAAAATAAATTCCTTCTCCTGAACTGATCTGCAATTAACATTAGATTCAATTATTATGTTTTTCAATTGAATTGATTTTTTTCTCTGTTTTATAACTGGAATGTACTGTCACGTTGGTGAAAGGGCAACTTGCCAGAATACTACTTAGGTAACCCTGGCATGTCTAAATGGAAAGCTTTTCATTTGTTCAATTAAAAACATAAGCATCAAAATCAGGACATTGTTTTTCTTTAATTTCATTATCACAGACTGACAGCTTATAAGTGCATTTGCTCATGCAGTCATCAGTCCACGATTCTCCAGACAGTACTATGCATCTTCTCTTTAACTAAAAATGGGGTAAATCAAGGAAATCTGTTATTAACATGCTATGTCATACTCTTACAAGTAAGCAGAAAATTAAAAGATTAAGATCGGTTTCTGAAAAACTAATAGCTTAATATGCAAAATCAAACGACAAAACCTTCAAGTGACAAGCTTCTGAACTTATGCCCAACGTGAGAAGGTGATCTAAGAGATGCGGATGACTGAAACAGGGATGTAGTGCTGCCACTCAAAAGGAAAGAAAAAAAAATCCACAAAAAATAGTGTTTTGTCCAAACAGTCTGGCCTGTATTTATCTAAAGAAAACCATAGACATCCATGATTATGGATGCATGTGAGAGCTTGTGAGATAAACAGCTCTTCAGGCAAATGAAGACAAACAGGCCAGACCACGGATGAGCTCATGGTTCAGCAAATGTCTAAAATCATACTGGATGAAATATGTCCTAAAAGTGTCTTCTCATTAACTATAATGAGACCTTTAAGTCAGATGGGGACATCTGCATCCTGGGAACCTACAGCCAGGGAAGAAGTACCTTGCTCCAGTCAGTAAAAAGTCCTAATGACCTGTAGTAAACAAGAGCTGACTTGCTAACAGTAACATCTAATCTCTATTTAAGAACAACCCCTGTTGCAGATTGCCGGTTACAAATAACTGAGCCTTACAAAAAGTCTCGGCTGTTTGAATGATGAACAGAGTAATAAAACTTTACGCTTCGCGGTAAAATGGCTAAACCAGGACAAAACAACAAAACACATGCAAGGCTGTGATAGCCTGGTCCTTGTAAGGAAAATCACTTATCCCTTGCAATTCTTTAAACAAGTCAATAGCTCAGTGGAAATGAAAAAGAAACTGTAAAACAGTTGATTTAATTCTTTTTCAGATTGTAAAGGCCTGTGATATTGTCACTCCTGAGGTGACTATAGACGGTAACTACCATGGAGTGAGGTAAAAAGCAATGGCAAGTACTTCAGAAGAAAGAAGAAAAAAAAAAAGCATATGAAAAAAAAAAGCCTAAAAGTAGGTCAGTTTCCATCGTAACAAAAGGTTAACAGTCCGCTGCCTCTAGGCATTTTGTTGGATGCCATGTTGTTAAATATATTTATTAGTGTCCCAGGAAGGGGAATCAGTGGTGGGAAAAAACAAAACGAAGCAGAACAAATAGAAAAATCTAAAAAGCAGACCAAAAAATCCCAATCTGACATCACGATGGTCCTGCATGCATGTTAACATGGAAGCTGTATTGACAAGTAGAATATTTATGACTGTAACTTCAGATGTTTGGGGTCAGAAATTTGAAACAGGGCTATCAACAAACCCAGGACCACTTGAACACCCTGCTCTGGAGGGTACATAGGTTGAGTAGGGATAACTATCCAAGAGCCCACGGCACTACATGGCTTACTGGTCAAGCCACTGACGATACTAAGCCCTCTGCCAAAATGCAAACCTTAAGAAAGGAGGATGAAAAACCTGCCAAGAAAAGCGAATAGAGCTGGGTCAGTAACTGGCTGTTTAGTGAGAGAAGCAGACCTAGACAGATGAGCATGGGGAGGGCCTGGGTAACCGTAAGAGCTCTTGAAATACCTTAAGAGATGGCCAAGTGCAACAAGAGTTAATTCGGACAGCTCAGCACAGACCTTGTGGGACAGGCGAGCGGGATGGTAAAGTCAGATTGCACCCAGAGGACAATGCCCAGTGTGTGGGGCAATGCATGGACAGCTGCCTGAAAAAGGTGGAATAATGAACAGCGCAAACCTGGTACGCTGAAGAGGTAGAAGTCAACCACTGGGGGCAATGCTCGGGGCAGAAGCAGCCCATACTTCTGAAGTGATGCTAGCCAGCACCGGAGAGGGCTGCTACACCAGAAAGACCTAAGCGCTTTCAATAATATGACAGTGAACGATGTTCAACACTCATGAATGCAAGTGTGAGAGGGAAAAATTAAAGCGGCTCGTACAGCTCACATGCCCCTACATTTGGCACAAGAGTTCAGCAAACAGACTCGAGCAGCCCGAGGAAAACCACTGCTTAATGCATTGATGCCTTCCAAAACAGCAAACAAGTTATTAGGAAGCAGAATGAACCGGGCAATAAATAACGCAAGGTTGCCAGCCTGGCACCACTCACCAGCTCTGGCTGCACTTAGGAGGGAAGGATTCATTTTATTGCCGTGCTAATGCAATACGGTCAGCAAGTGCCAGCGCCTTTGTTTTAGATGGGAACGATGTGGGAGAGGCAGGCGGCACTTCAGTGGCACTCCTGTCCCCAGATCTCAGAGGACACGGCCCTGCCTCACCTTGTTTGAAGGTCACCAAGCATCAGAGAGCCTGCGGTACAAAGCAAAGCCGCCCCCTCGGCTCAACCCGCCGCAATGCAGTGCTGTCCTGACGCCCACGGAGAAAAGCCACCTGTGAAACAAAGCTCTGGCTGCTCACGGCTCTCCCGTAGCTATTGTGGCGCTCTTTTTGATGGAAGGTAACAATAGATGCTCCAACTCCACAGGCATCGGGAGAAAAAGATTAGCAAGAGGCGTTAATATAACAGCGTTTAACCCAAACCTCACCATGCCTACACGTGGTACTGCAGAATTAATACCTCTGGTTCAGGGGGAATGGAGGGATGAAGAAAGGGAAGCTCAGAGAGAGCAGTATTTGAAGCCAAGTGAACACACTATGGTGCCGTTAAAGAATCACAGAACGGGTGAGGTTAGAAGTGACCTCTGGGTCCATCAGGTCCAGCCCCTGGTCAAACAGGGCCACCAACATCAGGGTATAGCTGTTGTACAGCTTCCAGCCCCCAAATCCTCTTGTTTCTCAGCTGCTCTCTGACCCCATCAAGGACCACACTTCCACGAGGTCTCCCCAGCCCCAGCAGCCAGAACCATGCTCCATCCGACTGCATTTCCCCCCAGCAAAGCACCAGTGTCCCAAACATGGGGCTGGGACTACAGGGGAGGGCTGCACCCTGATATAGGGGGATAACCTGCTTTTTTTGCAGGGGTGGACAAGGAGAGAAAATGTTGCAAGAAGCTCCAAGGTGGCAGTATCCGTTTGAGTATGGTTGTAAAATGCTTTGTTCTTCTGCAAAATACCCAGGGGAGAGGAAAGCTGTGCACTAAAGAAATGCTGTTCACGTGTGTGTTTCTTTGGAGGTGTTTGAAAGTCACTCAAAATGAGGTACCAGTTCATTTGCAGATAGTAGAAATCATCATTGAAGTCAGTTATCTGTATCAATTTCCAGTAGTGGGGGATCTATCCTACAAGCAAATGAGCACACTCACCAAATTCCCAAGGTGTGCTTGGGGGAAGATTGCCTATATTTAAAATTCACTGATTTATGATAGATCCTCCTTGGGTCTCTTTCCTACAAGGAGACATCTCAGGAAAAGCAATAAACCTTCTGCTGTGGTCCACAAAAAAGGGAGTTCCCGTAAATCTTAACAGGTGAGCTGTAAAAAGGTGTGACATTCAGCAGTGCCTGGAGTTAAACGGGAAGATTCAGGACTAAAAGATGCAGAGCCCTTAATCCTTAGATGGGGAGACAGGTGACTGGGAGAGAAATGCACAGCTAGTTCCCTGTTTGCATTTAAAGCTCTTTATTCACTGGCTCAGCAGCTCTGCCGTGGCGTTTATTGTTAATGCTTTATTTTTGCAATTTGACTTTCTAATGGCAATCCCTGAAGTCACCCTCCTTAACCCTTCACAGTGATACAAATTAGAAAGAACAAGAGAGGAAATAACTGAAGGAACATGGCTTATCTGTCTGACCATGGCAGGAGGTTGCTCCCTCTTAAGCAATCACCGCCAACGCATACAGGTGCAGGACTTCCATTTATCTCCTCCAGGTACATCCAGCATGGAGGGACCTAATCCCCAAATTCCCATCGTGAAAGCATTGAGGCTCATAATTCATGAGCAGGAGCTGAAATTTAAGAGGCAGAGAAGTCATGGCGGTTGGTCTTCATTTTTTCCTCCTGTTTTAATCGTTCATCTGCAGTTAGCAAGGAACAAGGAGGAAGGAGAGAAATTCCTCCTGTGACAACTGAGATGGTTCAGAGAGTTCATCTTCAGGGCTATTTAAAAGGATAAAGCCTAACGTAGTTACCAATGCTAATGGAGTAATTTCTGGGCTACCACCGCTGGCAGCACCTGCTAATCAAAACAGGCCAGTGAGCTGAAATTTGCATGACAGTATGTTTATACGGATTGTCAAAATTCAACTAAATGCAACATTCTACTGAATCACTGCAGAGCTGAAGGCATCCTTCGCTTTGCTTCCTTACTGGTCCCCCACCCTCCCTTCAACATCACTCCCCCCACCCTATACCAAGGAAAAAAAAATAAAAAATAAAAAAAAAATAAAGAGGCACCTCTGCTCTCCTCCAAATTTTGGTAGGAAAGCCCCAAAACCTTGGAAAACCATAGGGACAGACACACACTGCTGTGTGTGTTTTGGGTGGTGGGGAGAGCATGAGTTACTTTGTGCGACCCCCTTCTGCTGCAGTGATCGGGTACAGCCAGTTTTAGCATGCGACTCTTAGCTAAGACCAAGAAAGCAAATGAATTTCATGCCTGACAAATCGAAGCTTTCCAAAGGTATGTTGATCTGAAACCTGGTCAGAATGGAGGATGCAGAAGCTGAAAAGATTCATGATTCCCCCAAACCTCTGGATTTATGGCCAGTCCCTAGAACCAGCCAGGGAAAAAGACAGTAGGTGCTTTCCCCAAGAACTTGTCTCGCACATGAAGATGAGTTTTTCTTACATGAAAGCATATTTCCTTACATAAAAACAGCCTTCTCCTTAAATAGAGTACAGGGACTCAGCACTGTATGTGATTTAAAGTTATTCCTCCCGATCACTGCCAGCTATCTGGGCTTCCATCGTGGCGTGGGGAGCAAGGCGGCTGCTGAGAAGCTTGGCATGTGCAAAATGCTGCTGTACATACAAGGGCTTTGAACACAGACAACCTCTTGTGAGTGCAGCCAGCAGCGAACCATCATTTGTAAACTCAGCGTATGCTGTTTGCAGTCTCCAGAGCTCAGCTTGGAGCACCCTACCTGCTCCCCGCCACAGACATCTGCCAGTCCCACGGCACTCGGGAGACTGCTCCTCTTTTAAGAGCTTAACAGCACTTTGTCCAACATAGCCTCCCCTCTGGAAATTTTTCCCCCAGGTGTGTTTTATGCGAGCAAGTATCTTAGCAACTCTTTTCCTCCCTGCCCTCCCTCATCGTCATATCTCAGGATTTTTCAGAGGGCAAGAAGTTATCTCTCTCTTTGACAGTACAATCTGCTACACGCCCTCGGAGAGACGGGTTTGCTATTTAGCTTCTCCCGATAAAGTCATGTTATCATGGGCGAAACTTCAGAACACAGCAAGCTCCCCCTGTAGGGGAGATCTGCCTTCAGTTACAAATGATGATTAGCGTTTTCCTTGAGCTTCATCCAAGCTGGATAGATGACAGTGTATTTTGTGAACAAGAGCACGTTCCATCTGCCTCGCAATTCAAATAAGGGGAGAAAAATTAAAAGCCGGCTCCGCCAGATCTTGTATTTGGATCTCACATCACAGCACGCTCAGAGGGAATTGGGAGCGGAAGTAGAGAACGGGCAGCGCTTTAATCCTGGCACGGACACCCACTCTTTCCTTGGTCTTAGGCAAGGCATTTACATTTCTATGGAGTTCCACTGGCAGCGAAACAATCCGCAATGTCTCAGTTTCCCCAGCTGTGAAATGGGGATAGGAGCACGGTCATACATCTGCAGCAGCTTTGATCCCCCATGTGCTGCGTGAGCAGGAACTGACAAGGGAAGATAGGGCTCGGGGACTTCTGCTCCAAAAATCACCAGCAAAAAAAAAAGGCAGAGTTAAAGGTAAGCAAATGCTTACAGCTGTCACAGCACTGCCTGCCACAGGTACTAGCAGGAAGTCTTAGACATTCATGAGAGTGCTTATAGAAAGGTCTTTTTAGTCCCTGACAGCTCAGTAGAAGATGTTCAGGCTCAGGGTGTAACAACAGGCTTTGTATGGGCTGATCTTTGGCCCAAAGCCCTTCTGCTTCCCATTCTTCAACAGCAGTCCCTCACCCTTACATCTGACATTTATTCATCTTTTTGCTTTGTATCAGCAAGAGACCACGCTATCCAAAAATGCTTTTTGATTCCTCCACAAGCAAGTGGATTTTTTAAGGGTTACTCTCCATTTCCTTCCTAAATAAAGCAACCAAACTTTCGCTGCATGCTTGGCCCCACCACATCTGCACGCCACTTGCTGAATTGTAATGAAAACGTGACCCTGGTCGTAAGTGCTTACAGACACCCGTGCTTGCAATGACCAGCTGGCTTCCAACACAAACTGGAAATACAGACCAACCCAGCCGCTTGTATGATGCTAGAATTCCAGGAAGGGGAGGAATATTTAAAAGCTGTTGTGTTTGGTGTTTGGGGTAGAATCACAGAATCATTCAGGTTGGAAAAGCCCTCCAAGCTCATCTGGTCCAACCATCCCCTACCACCAATGTCACCCACTAAACCATGCCCCTAAGCACCATGTCCAACCTTTCCTTGAACACCCCCAGGGATGGTGACTTTATCTAAGGCTAAACCATGTGCTTTCACAAGTGTTGTAAACTAGCAACGCCCTACCAAGCACTAGAAATGTGTTGGTTTTGTTTGTTTGTTCGTTTATTTTGTGTGTGCGCGTGTGTTTTGTGGGTTGACATATTCAGGCCTCTCCGACGCCTTTTCTGCTGTTCATTCTTTGCTTTTCTCTGCTGGAGCAATGCATTAATTAGCATGTTAGGAAAGGACTGATTCCAACAAACTCTGTTGGGATCTATTCCTCAACAAGGAATACGGCTCAGAAAGAAGCGCTCAAAAAAAGATGCAATTATTTGGACTAATCCAGCAAGTTTGATAGTCACAGCACCACGTCTGCACTCTGTTGAATGCTGATTAATGTACTCAGGACCCATCAGAGCATGCACACACATCATCCAGGGGATGTCCACAGAGCAACATTGATAGGACAGGGACCTCCTGGGCACAGGGCCACCCCACAGACTTCTCTTCCAGGGAGCTGCAGACACAGGCACAGACACTGTCCCCACACCAGCCTTTGCAGACTCCCACCCATCCCCCTGATGCCATCCCAATATCCTAACTGCTCTCCCAACTAAATGACAGATGTGGTGAAGGGTGATGAAGAGCATGAACCCCTGCCTGCAGTGGCAAGAGATGTCAGAGGACGGAGAACGAGAATGACTTGTATTTCCTCACGCGGGTGAGGAAATAGAAATGTCTTGTATTTAGACTGAAGGAAGATTAAGGCATGAACTTTTGGTAGCTCTCAGTGGTGCAGTCTGAGGAGATGGAAGGATAATGGGATCACAGGGTCACAGGATAATTCAGGCTTGAAGGGGCCACAGGAGGGCCCTAGCCCAACGTCCTGCTCACAGGAGACTACAACATCACACCAGGTTGAGCAGGAGTTTATCTAAAAATGTGCATTTAAAAAAATACATATATTTACATAAAAATTGCATTACTCCATAATATCTAGGCAAGCCTTAGCAGTTTCTGCCTCAAGTGTGCTGTCTGGTAGCGTCAATACATAGAGGAACTGAAGACTTCAATGCAGGGAAGGAAATGACAACCAGAGGGGTCATACCAGATGGACTGATGGTGAATGGAGTAGTGGGGAAATACAGGTGTGCAGAAAGCACATGGCACAGTGGGGTGCCAAAACCAACAAAGTCAGTAAGCCTCTACCTGAAAAGACCATTTTTTACCCACATAGGTTATCTTCTGGCAAACCCAGCAGATACATCTTTCTTCCTACTTCTAAAACCAACACAAAACCACAGTTCTATAAAACCTTTTTCATAAAGGAACAACTAAAAATATTAGAGAATACTTGAAGAAGATGAGCCTGCAGAGTGCAGAGGACGTAAAATAATAGTCTCTGGTATCAGCCTCTAAAAGCTGACATTCACTGATAATACTGTTAACATTGCCTGGGATGTTGACTATAATTTCAGTGAGAACATGAGTCTATTACTGTCAAGGCAGTACCAGGCATGCACTTTTTGGCAAACTGGAGGGAACACGAACTGGTCTCACTGTGAAATGTGTATTTCAGTCACCGTCTCAGTGATCCCTTTCCCTTGTAACCTCTGCAGGGTCTCATCTTTACCCTTGGTTCACCCTTCTCTCCCAAGATGCACGGGCAGGGATGGGATGCTTCAGGGCTTTTGCCACGTGAGCTTTTTCTATTCAGGACATAGGTTAAAAAAAAAAGAAGTCGGAATTTTCACCGATCCAAATGGAGAGGGTAATAACAGGTTAGCAATCTGTATCACCCTTCACTTCTGTAATGCTTCTTTTCCCCTTTCTGAGTTAAAGACTCATGGATATTAGTAAAGTGCAGCAGCTACCATCATGAAATAAGGAAAAAAAGGGTTCTTACTGTACCATGATCTGAAGCAATGTGCTGCTGGAAGGAAAAACAAACAAACAAACAAACAAACAAAAAAAACAATACCTTATTTTCTAACCTAAAATGAATAAAAAAGAAAGCACGGCACTCAAAGCAGGAGGGCAAGAAGTCAAATCCTCAGTAACAGCTCTTGAGAGTCCTGCTAGGGGATCTTGCCTTATTGATGGACTATTGATCTCCATTGTTATTAATTAGCACCGAAGAGTGAACTGCTCTAACCCAAATAGTAGGTGAGAGTGGTAATTCCCCTTTGGGGCAGCAAATCGCATCTACAAAAATAGTTGTATCGATGAGGCAGATGATGTTTGCACTGTCTGCGCTAACAGAAATAGCAGCAAGATATTACCTTTCTTGAGACAGTCATCATTTGGCAACAAAAAATAGGCAAAAATGCAGCAAATGGAGGTGGAAAGCAACACGTTTTTAACAAAGGAAATATTAACACTTTCGTGAGAGCATTTGCAGAAGATAAACTCTATTTCACTAGAAGCACTAGAGATCTCTCTCCAGCTCTCTACCTTACCAATGTACAAACAGCCTTCAGCTCAGCTCAGTTTCTGTGGATACATATGCAGATGTGTCCGCCCAAAATTCAGATTATTAGCAAAATAATGTGTATGTTAGCACTATTTTCTCCTTCTGCAGAGGAAATACTTCATTTTTAGTAGGTGTTGAAGTCCATCACTGTTCAGCAAAGCTCTTAAGACTTACTTACATACGATTTGCTGAATCAGGGCTTTCATTGCTAGCTCCGTGAAAACTCACTGAAAGGAGGAGTTCACAAAGAGAAGGATTTAGGGTGAAATTCTCTGACGCTAACAGTCCCTGGATAAGGCAATGGGAATCTAAAAAAAGGAAAATTATCTCTAGTACGCAGTGGAAACCTCACCAATTTAGTTAAAAGCACTTCACTATACACAGTACCATCATAAGGTTACACCTGAGACACAAGAAATACCCAGGGCTAAAAATAGCTTTTATATATTACTGTCTCTCTGTCTTGTGAAATCCTAGCTCATCCACATAACCCTGATGAAATGCTGATTGCAAAAATATACAAGCATTAACCATTTCCATGAGGAGAGGAAAAAGTACAGTTGTACCCAGTCCCTAAGAAAAAGTTTGGAAATGTGCAAGTAGCCTTAGCAAAAATGTTGTCTGAGCGGAAAGGATATGACGGAAGAATTTTCAGTTTGTATAACTGGCAGTATTTCATTTTGTGTCTCCTGTCTATGTCTCTGGATGTATTGGGCTTATAGGCCAGATGGATGTATAACAACAAACTTACAGCAGTTGTATTCAGTAAACAGTAGAAATAGAAGGAGATACAGCAAAAACTCTCCACAGCTGCATGAGACTTTCAGGCGTTTGTCTTTTGAACATGCAACTACCACCCACACCATCTTCCAGGTTATTATGGTCTATACTCCAGGGAAATGATCCAGACTGCTCAGGTATTTGATATGGACTGGCTGAACACCACACCGTGCAAGGCTAGCAGAATTGACGAGCTATACGGACATTGCACAGCACTTCACTTGGAACCCCTCTGGGTCCCATGTGATGCCTCTTCATCCCTGAAACAAAATCTTATTTTTATGTGTGTTTTCTCTGTGCGAGGTGGCAGGTAGCATGAGAAACCTGTGTCAGAGCTTGCTGGAACAATTTTCTTCTAGCGTGATGGTGAAGCTCCTCTAGCATGATGATGTTCTGGGCTCTAGGACATGATAAAAAAAGTATATGACAATTTTAGGCAGCACTGAGAACTGTACTGGATGGAAAAAAACAAACTTAAGGTAATATGTGATTTTACTGGCTTGCTGGAGAAGACCAAGAAGCAGATTTTCCCTCCTGAGGGCTGAATCTATTGGTCAGAGTTCCTGAGGTGGAGGCTTGCAGTACATCTCTTAAAGCAGTTTCATCCAAGAAGCAGTAAGTTTGTGAGCTCTGAGAGCTCTGTGGCATGAGCTAAAACACAGGATGTGAGGACACGTGCGCGATTCTCACCAGAAGTGCTTTTCTCATTCAACACAAAACTTTTGAACAGACGCACCCTCAGGTAACGTGCTCCACAAGGAAGCCTGGAAATGAACTTGCACACGTTCAGTGTAGATGCTTGAGAGAGCATCATCTGGAGTGCAACCGAGTGAGTCAAACTGACAGAGAAAACACCAAAACAGCACTGGCCCATTCAGGGCAGAAGCTCTGAAACTCCAATTAATGCAACCTTTCATTTCTAACTGGTGTGATTCTGGCAGTTTGGAGGCAGGAGTCGACATGCTAAGGACGTGGAGATTGACTAGGAAGCATTTTGATGTGAAGGCAAGTAATTTAGTTTTTGAACAATGCATAAATATGCAAGCCACAAGAGCAGAAACAGGGGCAGAACAGGTAAATCAGTATGCTAAGAAGCCGGTCTCTGCACGAGTCTGCTGGGATAGGCTGTTTTTTGTTCTCAATATTTGCTAAGGCTTCTTCACATTTTCAAAAGAGCCCAGCTGTTATTTCCACATATCTCTTATTTTGCCCTCAGGCTTGCACAGTTTCCCACAGAATTTACCCTTAATTCTCCTTATTCCTTCTCTTTCCTAAATGTCAGTGAAGACTAAAGAAAATTGTTGTGATCAAATCATCAAATCAATAGGGCTGCGGCTGTACAAGGACAGAGAAGATGCCCGTTCTCAGGCTCTGCAACTGCAGGTATGCACTTCTCTGCATCCACGTTACTAAGTCCTCTTACCCCCTGAATGGGGTGGCTGCAGCCAAATTGTTTTTGGAGAATACTAACTCTCAAAATGTGTTAATATTTGGGTAAGCACTGGGAAAAAAAAACGTGCTAGGATATGCCCTAACAACTTAGGAGTGTAATGAGTCAGTTCCGGTGCCTGCTAGTGTTCCTTGATACTCCTTAATTTACTAGTGTAGGAATTACCTAGAAATCTTTCCATCAGTGCTTGTAACCTTTGAATTGGATCCATGGGAGTTTAACACATTTCTTACGTTCATCTTTGGTACGACACCAAGATCCTGTGCACAGTCTGCTGCTGTAGCAGAAGGGAATTAACAAATGGGGAAGAATTGAGAAAAGAGCACCGAGGTGGCTGAAAAGCAAGGGAGAGCGACTTGTGAAGAGGAGGATAACTGTTAGCACTCGAGGAGTTTAAACACCAAAGGGGAAGAAGAATTATTTGCAGGGTCCAATAGAGTTTTACTAGGTGTTAAGCGCTGAGAACGAGTAAGGAATCTTTAGCGAGAATAGAGGGAAGCATTTCATCAACACTGAAGTCTGCTGGACCGTGAAATAGTCTCCCAAAATAAATAGTGGCAGCCCTACAGCCCGGGTCATTTTAAATTAGACTGGCCAAAGTACTTGAGCGGATTCTCCAGGGAACAACTCAATACCGGGTCCCAGGGATGGCCATGTCAACCTCTGATGGGCATGATAATGAGGCTCCCCAACACTGCTGTGAGCAGAGTGCATTTGAACGCTGTTTGACACTTACACGGCAGCAGATCTTTCACGTACGGTGCTTGTCATGATATCATGTTATTTATACATTACTTTGAGTTGAAAAGTCTGTGTGAAGAGGCGAGCAGAGCCCTCGTAAGTCAAACCCCTGGACTATCGAAGCTGATGAAATAGCTTGCATTAAACCTTCTAAACGGTTAGCATCAGTGAGAGATTTTACTGAAAATACCCCTCAGCAAGAAATTATACGTAGTAATGAGTGAACAAGGAACATGTTCGAACAAACAAACATACTCTGACAGACTCTGTGGGGCTTTTTCTTATTTTATTTTTATTGTATTTCATCTTCTGTCTGGTTCCAAATGCTTGACTGACAGGAGTGTAAGTTGGCATCTATCACTTCTCTTCAAAACAGATAGGAAATGAACATCAACATTTCTCAACACCAATCCATGGGGAACAGGCTTTCCTAAAAATAAGAGCATCTCACACCTGTTGCCACAGCCTATTCAGCTCATCTTCTCTTTTGCCAAGAGAGGTATCAGCTAAAATGAAGTTCTGTTGTTTTCTTTTGTTTTCTCCAGGATATCCTCAACTGATGATCAGAAACTAGATGGAGGTGTTCTCGACGTATACTCACTTCCCACAAGCAAGCAAAGCATCATCTCTCATGCTCTGATGACCAGATATTACTGGAGAAACCTGTCTGCCTTCTCATATTAGCCACATTAATGCTTGAGTTCTGCATCATATATTAAAAAAGAAAAAAAAAAAAAAGAAAGAAATGGAAACCTGTGGAAATACCCCTTGGACCAGGGGATCCTTTCTGTGATGTTTTGCTTCTTCTGGCCTACATGAGGAAACAACACTTTAAACAACTTATTCTCCCAATTCTCTCTGAGATGTAGGATGACACTCTTATCCTCGTTTCAATAAGTGACTTAAGATCAGTATGATGAGCACCCAGGTCACATAGGCTGATGGCAGAATTGACATTGAACTACTTCCAAATGCTTTCCTAGCACCCTTTTGTTAGGGAACTCACCATGGGCACCTGCAGCTGATGGTCTCCCATCTGTAATGTCCACCCAGTTAGTGCTGATTTATCACCAGACTGTGTTTCAGCCAGACTCACCTTATAATCATTTGGTCTGAGTGACTGAACTCCTAATTGTTAAGTAATTTGGTAATTACATTTATTTCTATAAAGTGCCTGACATCTGCTGCCTTTCAGGGCTGAGAGGTGATATGATCAGTCCTGGTAATGTCAGGTTTGGTAGCCAACAAAATGGGCAGCTGCCTACCCCCATGGGCTGAGCTGTTATTGCTGCTGGTCCTCCTGTGGGGATGGAGAATAAAATGGGCGTAGGGAGCTCAGGATAAATAAAGTGGCCTTTGCTATTACAGGCACAACCCTTCCCAACAGCAGGAGCTCTTCAAATATGCCCTTGGATAACATTGGTAGTAGGGTGATGGTTGGACCAGATGATCTTGAAGGTCTTTTCCAACCTTATTGATTCTATGACATTTCTGTCCTGGCTGTTCCCCACTGTAGATGGTAATAGCATGCTCACTGCTGCATTATCAGCCCAGGAAGCACAGGAGTGGGATGTGAGGCTCCTGTAGAAAGGGACAGAAGGTTGTGGAAGAGGTGGGATGACCTGATGGAAATGGTCATAGTGCCTGGCAGGGCTTCTTCTCCTCCTCCTCTCTCATCACCTCTGGACCAGCTGTGTCTGTATTGGAAGGATCACCAGAGGTCGTCTGAATCAATACTGCATTTAGCACTTTGTTTTCTGTAGGTCTTTCCAGTCACCAGGCAAGGTTCCTCATTCGGTGGTTATCCATTTCTTCTCAAAGTTTTAATTCTTCCCCCCTGACCACAGGTGCCAATGAAAAGGCACAGGGGGCTAAATTATATCCATTTGCTATGGCAGAGCTTGTGCCAGCACTGAGCACTGACAATGCACATTACAGTTCAGCTCATGTATTTCTGATGGCACATTTTACAGTGCTATATATAAAGTTGTTATGGCATCTATTATTCACTGCCAATACAGTTCAAGTTAAAATAGGTTTTATATAACAGTTCAAAGCAATATTTTAAGAAATAACACTTGTGTCAAGGCTGCTGTGTCCTACCAGATTTTGACATTTCCAAGCAATAAAGATCTTTATCCAAAATGTAAGGTTTTGGCGAGACATCTCCCTTGCAGACTTCTCTATTTTTAATCTGCAAGCAATATCAAAAGAAGTAGATTTAAATAAAATGAACAGCCAGCTGAACTTCTGACATGGCTGTTATCTTTCTAGGTAGAAACTGTGAACACTGAAAAGTGCCTCAAGGGACGTTCATGACAGAGAACAATGTCCCATTAACCTGCACCTCTGAAGAGATTCTAGAGATGTGGAAAACACAGAAGTGGGAAAGAGCCATTGGAACATTAAGAAGATATCTATTATGGACCCAATTTTATATCTGTTTTTCAGGACACGAGATGGCAAGAGAATTCATTTCCTCATTCCTTTAGCAATGAAAAAACGTTTTTATATGTGTTCCTGCAAAAAGGACAAATTCAATGTCTCCAAAAGAAGAGGCCCAACACTGGTACCAGCATCACGAGCTTCTCTGAAGTTATGTGCTTATCAGTGTGCCCCAGAAGACACAATGTTCTAGCAATGCTCTGCTTAAGACCTGCGTGTTTCTGGTGCTAGATACTCAGAAAAGTAACAATCCCAGTAAGGCCAATCTACTTGCATAAAATATGTTTTGCACTGCTCTGTTCTTCATTCTGGTCCCCAAAGAGCACAGGAGTACAAATGCTATATATCAATTTGGTGATAAATTTAGTTTATTAGTTGGGTTTGACAGTTAAGAATAATGTTTCCTCTTAGCCTTCCTGGTTAGTTACTGGTTTCGAAAGCATATTGGGAAAAAAAAGTTGTAAGGGTGACTTTGAGCTCAATGAGTCCCTTCTCCGTACACCGACAACTTCTAATGAAATTGGGGAAGTTTTAATGTACAAGATGAGTCTTTTCACAAGAAATATGTTCATGTGGGTCAACAAACAGAAAAACAAAACCCAGTGAAAATGATTTAAAAGCACCATCTGCTTATTCAAATACAGCTGGGGAGAGGTATGATGCAGTCCAAAAATCCATTTCATTTTCATTATATTTCTTTCAAAAGAGATGTTAAATAAAATACTGCTGGGCCTAAATGCTTTCCTCCTGGGGAGAAATGTTTTAGCTGCATTTGAAATAACGTATGTGGAATGCAGTCCTGCTTACTGGATAAACACGGATCTCAGATAGCAAAGCAAAATGGATGCAGCTATGTTGGGGACGAGGAAAAACAACTGGTAAAAGCAGTGCACACATTCTTGGGAAGCACAAGTCTGAACTTCACTAATTGCAAAAGTCAAATAGGTTATTCAGAGGGAAGTTAATATTAAGCAGAAAGGTAAGCAGAAGCTACCAAATCAATAGATATGCAATCTGCAAAATACATGAGCACTGCATTTATTGAGAAGTTGTATAGCACTGGGACTATATTCACCCAAACTCCTTGGCTGTCTCCTCAGCTTTCAACACCAGCAGCTTTCCTCCAGTTTCCACAAGCCACTGGAAAGCAGCTCTCAGGATGCACAGAGGTGTACAATACAGAGAGGAAACAGCAGAAATCACCCTGAGTACCCGTGCATGGCCACGTGGTCCAGCGTGGCACCATGCAGAAATACCTTACTGTGGCACAAACACAGAATTTTAAACCGTAAAATAAGGACTACTTTTTTTTTTCTTTTTTCTTTTTTTTTTCCCTGGGAATGAAACAGGGCAGGATAAAGTTGAAAAGAGAAAAGCAGTGACTATATTTTAGAATAAACAATCACAACATCCTTCTAATCCACAACACGATACAGAAATACCATTGCATCCATCCTTCTTGCACATCACAGTACAAGATCATGTCAAAACATGCATCTTCTTGCAACAGAGTTCCCTAGAGTTTGTCCTGGTGGGTGCAAAGAGATTCCCCAGGTATGAAAAGTTAATTCACTCCCAAAAATACTCAATGTGAGAATATTCTTTCACAATTTCATCCCTAGTAATGCACACAAGTGCACAAAGGTCAATCATCTCTATTCAGCAAACCATAACAGAGATTAGATGTACGCTAACCTCAACCCACTCCTATAAAACCATCAATATTTCCTACTTACAGGATTGACTCATATGTAACTATCACTGTGTGCAAACAGAGGTCAAACCTTCACAGCACCATTCTACAGCAGGAACATTTGTCCTCTTTTACCACTGTTAACTCAATCACAATTCCTGCTACACCACAACCAAAATCCATTCTGATAAAATTAGCTCAATCCCATTAAAGGACAAAGTATAGTCCTTAATTAAATGTTCTGATTTATTCTGAAGCCCTCTTTTTTTGGTTCAGCTTGAGTTTAGGCCTGTAAAAGCATACACATTAGAAAGATTTTATGTTCTAGTTTTTACTCATTTATTAACTAAATTTGGGTAACAAGAGTTTCCGAAAGCATAGAAGAGAGGTATAAAAAGAAAAATGTGGGATGTTTAACTCATTCAGACCTCTTTTTGTTCCCTTTACCATATTATATTTATAGCACCTCTAATAATAAAAAAAAAAAGTGACGAAAAAGAGTATGCCTTCTTTTACCTATATTAAGAATATCCAAACACTGTGACAAAGCAACAATTCTCGAAAAAAATCAACTTATTTCATCTACTTATTATTCTCTCTAATGAGAAAGATGAATATTTTCTGTCCCAAACTTCAGTTTCAATTGTTTCTACAACACACCAAGAAAGTTGTTTTGCTGTTCAAAAGCAAGTTCAACTAAACTACCTTACTACAGGCCGTTATGGAAGAAGAAAATACCAGCCAATGAAAATTAATTACTACTTGCCATTTTTATTACAGGTCATATAGGTTTCTAGTTCTTCCTTCTGCCACTCAGTTCCAGTTTTAGAAATGCCTGGTAATCTCTCCTACATGTAGCGATGATGTACAGGCAGCCACGTTAATTAGCATTTCTTTTGTCACGTTGAGCAATGCAGAACACAAGGAACCTGCACTTCCAGCTCGCAAGCCCACGACAAGAGGAGGTTACTGACCTCAATCTGCTGAATGGCCTCCTCCCGCTGACGGATGGCCTCCAGATCCTCTTCCGTGATTTCTGAGAGCAAGGCTTGATCCTGGCTCTGGTTTTGCCACATGCCATCTCCTCCGTTAAAGATCTTCTCATCATCAGCGAGGTCAGAGAAGGGAGTCCTAGGGCTCTGCTCAGGTGGGGGAATAGAAAGAAAGCAAAGGAAATTTAACTGTGGTTCAGTTTTATACAGCCCTCTCGCAGGAAAAGAAAATAGTCGTACAATAGATTACATAAACCATAGTGAAAAGGTGAAGAGAGTAACTGGAAGTCACATGAGAGAACACATATCAGGTCTTGAGGAAGAGTTAGGACCTGAAGCCAGATCTCTTGAGCTACGTTAGAGCCTCAGCAGCCAGTTTCTGTTTTCTGACAATTCTCACAGAACAAAACATTTACATGCAGCTGAAAAAAAACATACATTTACCTCATTGATTTTACTGTAAAACCTTCTAGAATTAGATGTTTTCTCAGATGTATATAAGCCCTATGTGTCTGCCTTGAAGACTTTACAGTCCAACTTCCAAAAGAAAACAAAGATGCTATCTTGTTTATTTATGAGAAACTATAAATACAACTAAAAAAAAAAAAGCAAGGCATTGATTATAATGTTCCTGCACAGTCATCAGTATGAGAACCTCACAGCCTCACAGCTTTATGGTGTTTCCTCTGTAGAGCTGACTTGCTTTTGCTTCAACATCAGAAACTAATTTCTAGGTAGCTAGATGCTCGTGTTGCCTTCAGGAGCTGTGCTTGTGTTCTGAGCCAGGTTCAAAGAGCCTGCTTGTGATCCAACTCATCTACACTGTGGAGGTTTTGCAAGGTCTTCTCATCCTCCCAGCCTTTAGCTTCTGCGCCTATAGAGACGATTCAGTATAGACAGGACTCAAGAGAATGAACTGACACGAGGTTGGTGTGGACGGTCCAGAGGTCGAGTCCAAGTCCTAAACTAACAGGCACCGCAGAAGGCTCCAGTCGTACAAGTTCATGGGTATTTAACTTCAAATAATGCACGTAGTCCTTCAAACTGGCCTTGATTTGAGCTCTGACTCCCAGTCAAAAGTTACAATAAAAAGACATTGAAACTGCTTCCAGCACTATGAAGTTGAAAGACGAAATGGCAGTTGCTACAGCACGCTCTTGACCTGAATGTCCCCAAAGTCCCCAAAAACTACAGGAGAAAACAGGCACAACCATTGAGGAGCGTGCTCAGTTCTCTGAATCTGGACTTACCAGAAACACAATCGCTGGGGCTCTTCAAGGAGTGGTGTTTGAGAAATAAAGGCCTTTGCTCTCTTGCTACAGCTAAGTTCTCAAAGTCGTTAAATGCCCTGAATTCTCCCAAATTGGACAGGATGCAAGGCCATCACGTAGCTTGTTGGAAGGGCGCAGAAGGACTGGAAGACTGTAAGGACTGCAATGGAAGTCGCAGTGGAAAAAAATGTCAAATCACCTAGGCATGAACGAGAAACCTAACCGATCATGCAAGAGGGAGGCAGGAAAATGAGCAAAAAAAGCCACTTATAAGGGGTTTTACTTCGTGCTGCTCTGCTTAGAGATCTGCCTTGGAGGAACTGTGAAGGAGGCATAGAGAAAATGGGTAGTTTTTAACTATTACTGTCACATTTAGACACGCAAACTAGCTAGATTTTGAAGAATATCAGGCACCTGGAAACTGTTATTTAACTCTTTAAAAAGTGTATAATTTCTGCATTTGGAGACTAAAGAACTTTTGCCTAAATATAGACTTTGCCTAACAAAAGCAATTCATTATTATTATCACCATTGTCTAGTTGCAGACGAAGAAAATTATACAATGTGATGAAGTAAGTAGGGTAATGGAAGAAGTAGAAGCATGCAGAAAAAATTGGCAGTATAGAGTCAAGTATATTTCAAACATATAAACAGAAGATCAAAATATTTGACATGAACATCTTTGTTTCACCTTCTGCTTCCCTGGGATCTGTTATCTACAGAGAAAGGGTGTGTTACAGGAAGAAAATCATCATTTAAAATGAGGTTAAAAATGCATTTACACTTTAAAAGACATATTTTAATAGGATTACAATACTCTGGGGGGGTTTATTCACCAATTATTGTGTGCCTCGGACACTAACTTATCTAGTTGAGTGTTTCACTGCCAAAAACCTATATTAATGGACTCAAGAAGAAAAGAAAACACACCATGGGGTATTCTAATGCTTCGTTCTTAGTGATAGAGGAGTTCTTGCATCTTCACCAGTTATACTACACAAGGTGATGAAGGCTGGAAGGGCTCATGTGTTTGACCTCTGAAGATGCAGGAAAGCAATGATCTGGTGAAGTGCTATGGTCACAAAGCTGCTGTACCATGGATTTAAATGCATGTGAATGGCCACCTTAATCCATGCTTCCCCATGCAGATATATCCATTTCAGTGGAAGATATCAAATTTGCTAATTACCAAATGTTTCCCATCCTGTTCTGAAGTGGGAGCACAGTATTAACAGGAGATTCAGCAATACAATAACCAGCTCCTCAAATGATATTAGTCCCTGCAATACTACAGTTGTATCACAAAGATGCTTGGTCTGGCTTCTGTCAACTGTATCTGTCATCCTCTCTTGTTGGTCCTACTATCTGTAAATAACCCCCAAATATAATACACGTAGAGCAATGCAAGTGATGCTGCTCAGTCATCTCTTACAAAAGCCGGCTATTTACGAGTTTAAATACATAATGGTCTAGAAACAGATGTTTTTCTCCAAACAAAGTAGTGGCTTAAGTTAATTTCAGAGCTGCTGAAGGCAATTATGTGATTTTGTGTCCTTAACATCTTTTGAGAAAACCCAACCACAACTGCTGAATGAACGAGTGAACTGTGAAACAACAGAATGCAGGGGGTCTCAAATTGCCTCCCAGCCACGAAAACGGCTCCATAGTAACCTTAACTGTAGGCATCATGACCTGCTAGGGGGATCTGTATGGCGGCCGGCTGTGCAGAGAAATTAAAAGTGATTTTGTGGTTGTTGATGCTAGAGTGTCCCTCATTTCAGTGATAAAGTGAACAAATCCTGGATTTGGAAATGAGAAGAAATCTAATGACTTAATATTTCTGATTGAAAACTGTGTATAAGTGGGTTTATCAGTGTATTTCTTTCCCTTTAGAGTTTTGCTCATTGCCATGTCTGACAAAATCTCTTATTTATAGCAAGAAGAAATATGATGGAGGGCACTCATTGAGCCTCCACAGATAAAGTTCCTTTTGACAATGCACTGCAAGGGGCCATAACTCCCCATACAGGCATTTCTGCATTAAATTTGATTTAGTGCCAAATTTTATGCCCTGTGAATCTCTATGTAATTTTCTGTTGGATTTCCTTTCATAAATTGTTAATTGGATGTGTTTGAAGTTGCTCTTTTGTTGAAATTTGCCTGTGGCAGATTTTTGTCAAGATGTATCTATAAACCAGACACTGCCTGTGAAAAAAAAATGATAGGAGAGAAAAAGTTGAGTTTATCTGATATGCTCAGTAGTTCTTTTAAAACTAAATTCTTAGGACTGAGGGTCATACTTTGTTGTTATTCATCATATCTGAAAAATTATGCCCCAGCACAACATTTTTTTCTGTTGGATAAAATCTCTTCACTGGGATAAAATCATTCCTGCTTACAACTACATTTTTTTATCAGATTTATTCTACAAATGGGAAGATGCTATATGCAGCTGCTGATAGAGGAAAGGGAAAAAAAAAAAGAAAAAAAAAAGTTTATCAGGAAGGGACAACTTCTGCCAGTATCTGTATTTTACCAGCCATCAAATCTTTACATCAGAAGCTGCACATCTGAGACCGCTCCGAAGACGAGTCCACCCAGCCAGCCCTGTGTCTGCTTCACTCCCCGTTTGTATATTATTTGGGACAAAAGAAGGGTGCTAACATGCACAATTTCTTCTCTACGTACACAGCAGTATCAGTAGTTTTACAGCCCATGTCACATAAAACCAGCAAGGAAGGGACTGAAATGACCTCTGTTAATAGGCTCTTAATTCCGCCCAGAAGCAGAAATCTAACCTGAACTACTCCTGCTATAATATCACCTAACCTGCGGGGTTCATCTTCAGAGAATTAGGGAATATCCTGCAGGTGGGTGCTGGTAACAATTCAGTCCTGTAGCTCTCTTTTACGTCTCTAACTTTACCGATGTAATTTCTGATTGCTCATTACAGGCTGTTCCCTTACCAGAGATTAAAATAATCAAGCAAACAAGGCATTTGGACAGGTACTACAGATAAAGGACACGATGTGTTGACTGGGTATAGGTGAGAAAAGACTCAGCACCAGTGAAAGGTTTAGTGATTTCAATGGAAAAATTCTTTTCCACACTTCAGCAAAACCTGGATCCGAAAACCATGAAGACGCAGCAAAATTGTAAGGCAGAAAGAGGGAGACACAAGCACACACTCTGCTCAGCTCAGATTAGATACAAGTCAGATGATTAAGGAGTCCGATGTGAGCTGCTATTGCAGCCTCTCACGGTCGCTCCAAAACTATCTGTAAAAGACGTAAATAACCAAGACTTATTGGAGCTGGGTTTACGGACTGTGTCCCCCAGATGAAGAACACAACCAGAGGGACAGAGGGATGAAGGGCTGAGGAGGACATTTGCACTTCTACCTTCAGCTTCTGTGTGAAGGCAATTGAAGAGGAGAACTAGGAAGAGGAAGAGCTCTCACTTTGCTACCCTAGGATGGATGTGACAGCATTGCTATTGCCAAAACAAGGAAGGCGAGTCTCCTAACTGGATTGAAAACCTAACTCTGGAGTGTGAGAAGGAACACAATATGTTTCTGGCTACTTCTCCACTCAAGTGCCTACTTCAATCAGTTAGAGCTGTCCTCATTATCGCATGGTTGGAAGACACTCATGACTGAAAGCTGTCTCATTTATTCTAGATCATCCTGCAAGGTCTTGGAGTTATTAATGTGCTGAAATATTTCACATTATTGTGCTGAAATATTATTATTGCATTATTATTTCACATTATTGCTCTGAAACACAAAATTCATTATGCACTTTCTGTTACTGAAAGTTCACTGAAAAATAACCAAAATCATGAAATTAGGATCAATGCAGGAAGAAGGGGGCTGGCGACTGGCTCTACTACACAGGGCCACTTGCCTCAGCTCAAAACCATCCCCAAACAGAAAATAACCTTCCTTTTCTATGCACATCATAGCTCACAAATTCCCTGATCACCCCCAAGTTTACAGAAGCCCAGGTAGAAGTCGTCTCACTAATAATAAGCTAATTTTGTAGTATGTATTGCAGGTTGTTCCACGGAAACCTTTTGCAGCCAGGAAAATAAGAGTATTTTAGAGGTCTTACACGCCTCAGGCAGCACACCAAGGAAAGGTGCTCTGTCTTCTCCAGTCTCCAGAAGCTTCCCGTGCCTCCAGCAGGGATATGGCCAGCTCAAACAGTAATCAACGCACCTCCCACACCTCCTGCAAGCTCTCACATCTCCTTGGGTAACATTTTGGCTCTGGCTTTCACACAAAATGCAAATGCAGAGATGTTTATCTCCTGCTTTATAGTATGTATAGACACATAAACAGCCAGGCTACACTTTATGAGGATATCCTATTCTCGCTAGCATCCAGGCTCAGAGATTCGCATTTTATTGCATGTAGAATAATGAGGCCAGAGTGCCTGCATTAAAGATCAATAAAATACTTTGCATGGAGGACCACTGTGCAGAATACTGCCGTCGTTACGCTACTTGCTTGTGCCTGACACATTTTTAATAGCACGTTGGCACTGCAAGCCGAATAGGACAAAAATGGCACGGAATAGCCAGTTTGGCCTGCCTATCTACAATATACAGCTAGGTTAAGAAGACAAATAAATCGAATTAGATAATCTTTCTCAAACCACCCTTCCAAAACAACTCACCCTGGAGTCTCAATGAGATTTAGAGCTGTTTCTCGCCAAGCAAAAGCCCAAAGCAATTACAGGTAGAAAGGCCTCAGGCAGGCACAGAACAAGCAGCCTGGGACCTCTAAATCTTTTAGAGGAGTGAAATAGTGATATTACAACTTTGCATTATCTTTCACACAGAAGATCGCAGTGGTGATTGGTAATCTGAGCTCTGTTATCTTAGGAGAGGAGCTTCCCACAACAACAGGGGAAGAAATGCAATCACAAATTAACCATTGCTTGCTCTTCCCTCTCACTCAAACGCTGGGCACATTTTAAACTACTGCCTTTAAGTCCTAAACAAAGGCCACTTTCAGGGGGATATTTTCCATCCTTCTTGCATGCATCTCTAACACAGGCAAATACAGAAATGCATTCAGCATTTTCTTCGAGTTATGTAAATGTGATTACTCTGCACCAATGTAGCATGAGAAAAAGCAGCATGCAAAAATTAGCATAAAGGGAAGGGTTGAAGTACATTTTTATTTAAATTAACTAGAATGTCTCATGTTTTGCTGTCTTCACTCTTGATCAAGTTGTTTACTTTTGAATGATGCGGGCCTGAAATTGAGCAAGAAAATCACCATTTCTACCAGCTTCCTGCTATGGAGTCTGCAAGAAATTACTAGTTTTAGGGAAAATGTAAAAACAGAAACTATTTTGCTGATTCGCTTTTCAGCATTTATAAATTCAATCATTCAAGTCTCTGCAGTCATGAAGACTAAGAAAATCCATTTAGTTTCCTGGAACTAGAAGAGACTTACTAACAGAGTACCCAGTTCATACCTCCTACTGTTTCTTTCTTCTTTATTTTTCCTTCAAGACTTTATTACTCCACCAAATTCATTTTGAGCAATCCTGACCTCAGCTCCTAGGGCTGCTCTAGTTCAGAGTCGATCTCACTGTACTCAGGGTTGGAGAATTAAATGACATGTCTGTGGTAGACGAAGAAAAGGAAAATAAACCAGAGGCCTGAGGTTTAGCTCTCTGATATCCAATGTGCTTTTAAGAAGTGCCGCGTATTTTCACCCCAAGGTGAAGACGAAATTTAGGAAGAATGCCCTTCCCACCAGGCTCAGGTGGTGGGGCTGACACCAAGCACAGCCTTAGGTCAGATAATTTGCCCATGGAAAGCGTCAGCTTCTACAGCAAATTTCGGCTGATCGCAAGGGCTACATTTGTCACTTATTTTCACAGAATCAGAGAATCATCTAGGTTGGAAGAGACCTCGAAGATCACCTAGTCCAACCTCTGACCTAACACTAACAAGTCCTTCACTAAACCATGTCACTAAGCTCTACATCTAAACGTCTCTTAAAGACCTCCAGGGATGGTGACTCAACCACCTCCCTGGGCAGCCCATCCCAATGCCTAACAACCCTTTCAGTAAAGAAGTTCTTCCTAATATCCAACCTAAACCTCCCCTGGCGCAACTTTAGCCCATTCCCCCTCGTCCCGTCACCAGGCACGTGGGAGAATAGACCAACCCCCACCTCTCTACAGCCTCCTTTAAGGTAGCTATAGAGAGCAATAAGGTCACCCCTGAGCCTTCTCTTCTCCAGGCTGAACAATCCCAGCTCCCTCAGCCGCTCCTCGTAAGACTTGTTCTCCAGACCCCTCACCAGCTTGGTCGCCCTTCTCTGGACTCTCTCGAGCACCTCCATGTCCTTCTTGTAGTGAGGGGCCCAAAACTGAACACAGTACTCGAGGTGCAGCCTCACCAGAGCTGAGTACAGGGCAACAATCACTTCCCTAGCCCTGCTGGCCACACTGCTTCTTATACAGGCCAGGATGCTGTTGGCCTTCTTGGCCACCTGAGCACACTGCTGGCTCATATTCAGCCGACTATCAACCAATACTCCCAGGTCCTTCTCGGCCAGGCAGCTTTCCAACCACTCATCTCCCAGCCTGTAGCGCTGCTTGGGGTTGTTGCGCCCCAGGTGCAGGACCCGGCACTTGGCCTTGTTGAACTTCATACAGTTGGCCTCAGCCCATCAGTCCAGCCTATCCAGATCCTGCTGCAGAGCCTTCCTGCCCTCGAGCAGATCGACACACGCACCTAACTTGGTGTCATCTGCAAACTTACTGAGGGTGCACTCGATCCCCTCATCCAGGTCATCGATAAAGATATTAAAGAGGACTGGCCCCAGCACTGAGCCCTGGGGGACTCCACTAGTGACTGGCCTCCAACTGGATTTGGCTCCATTCACCACAACTCTTTGGGCCTGGCTATGCAGCCAGTTTTTAACCCAATGAAGCATATCCCAGTCCAAGCCACGAGCAGCCAGTTTCTTGAGGAGAATGCTGTGGGAAACGGTGTCAAAAGCCTTACTGAAATCAAGGTAGATCACATCCACAGCCTTCCCCTCATCCACTAAGCATGTCACTTTGTCATAGAAGGAGATGAGGTTCATCAAGCAGGACCTGCCTTTCATAAACCCATGCTGACTGGGCCTGATCGCCTGGTTGCCCTGCAAGTGCCACGTGATGACACTCGAGATAATCTGCTCCATGAGCTTCCCTGGCACTGAGGTCAAACTAACAGGCCTATAGTTCCCTGGGTCTACCCTCCGGCCCTTCTTGTAGTTGGGCGTCACATTTGCTAGCCGTCAGTCGACTGGGACCTCCCCTGCGAGCCAGGACTGCCGATAGATGATGGAAAGCGGCTTGGCCAGCTCCTCCGCCAGTTCTCTCAGTACCCTCGGGTGGATCCCATCCGGCCCCATCGACTTGCGTACATCCAAGTGCTGTAGCAGGTTGCCAACCATTTCCTTGTGGATTGTGAGGGCCACATCCTGCTCCCCATCCCCTTCCACCAGCTCAGGGTACTGGGTATCCAGAGAACAACTGGTTTTGCCTCTAAAGACTGAGGCAAAGAAGGCATTAAGCACCTCAGCCTTTTCCTCATCTTTTGTAACTAAGCTTCCCCCCACATCCAGTAAAGGATGGAGATTCTCCTTAGGCCTCCTTTTTGTGTTGATGTATTTGTAAAAACGTTTTTTGTTATCTTTAACGGCAGTAGCCAGATTGAGCTCCAATGAGCTTTGGCCTTTCTAATTTTGTCCCTGCACAGCCTCGCAACATCCTTATAGTCCTCCTGAGTGGCCCGCCCTCTTTTCCAAAGATTATAAACCCTCTTTTTTCTCCTAAGCTCAAGCCACAATTCGCTGTTTAACCAGGCCGGTCTAGTTCCGCTCCGGCTCATCTTTGGGCACGTGGGGACAGACCGCTCCTGAACCATTAAGATTTCCTTCTCGAAGAGTGCCCAGCCTTCCTGGACACCTCTGCCCTTCAGATCTACCTCCCAAGGGACTCTGCCAACCAGTGTCCTGAACAGCTCAAAGTCAGCCCTCCAGAAGTCCAAGACAGCGGTTTTACTCGTCCCCTTCCTGACTTCGCCAAGAACAGAGAATTCTACCATTTCATGGTCACTCTGCCCAAGACAGATCCCGACCACCACATCTCCCACCAGTCCTTCTCTGTGAACAGAAGGTCTAGCAGGGCATCTCCCCTGGTAGGCTCTCTAACCAGCTGCGTCAGGAAGCTATTTTCCACACTCTCCAGAAACCTCCTAGACTGCTTTCTCTGGGCTGTGTTGTGCTTCCAGGATATGTCTGGGAAGTTGAAGTCCCCCACGAGAACAAGCGCTGATGATTTCGCAGCTTCTGCCAGCTGCCTGTAGAACTCCACATCCATCTCCTCATCCTGGTTTGGAGGTCTATAACAGACCCCCACCAGGATGCTCGCCTTGTTGGCCTTCCCTCTGATCCTAATCCATAGGGACTCAACCTTATCATTCCCAGCCTCAAGTTCCTCAACATCAAAACACTCTCTAATATAGAGAGCCACACCACCACCCCTTCTGTGCTGCCTGTCCCTTCTCAAGAGCCTATAGCCAGACATTGCAGCACTCCAGTCATGAGAGTGGTCCCACCATGTTTCCGTGATGGCAACCAAGTCATAGCCTGCCTGCTGCACGATGGCTTCCAGCTCCTCTTGTTTGTTACCCATGCTGTGTGCATTAGTGTAGATGCACTTCAGCTGGGCCATTGCCTCCTCCCCGGCCTTGCCATTGTTCCCCCTGGCACACCTCTAACCAGCCTTATTTTCACCCTGCATAACTCTTACAGATGCCCCATAAGCAAGAGAAGAAGCAGTTTGTCCTATTCCTATTTCCAGCCCTTCTCCTTTCTTTCCCTTGACTTGAGAACTGTATCTGCTATGCAGATAGGTGGTCCTGTGGCAACTTGAGTGAAATGAAACAGCAGCAGTGAAACAGAAGTATAAATTCCCCCTCTCTGTCACCTAACATCCTTTTATTTTCAAGCTCATTTTATTGAATGATGGAAGTCTGATCACAAATACCTAAACCCATCCTTCCCAAAGCCAGCTGCCTGTACTATCAGCAGCTTCAGGTGTCATCTCCATAAATGCAAAGCAAACAGATAAACGTTCCTTTAGGACTGTCTTGAAGAAGAGCATTCACCGGTATTTTTACAGCATCGCATCACATTTCTAAAGCTGTTCCTGCCCTTTCCTAGCTGTCTGAATTATATTCTCATCATTCTCTGGCTCCGCACAGCTCTGCTGCTGGCACTGTGTTTTGGCTGGCACTGCTGGCTGAGAGCTGTACTGTACGTCATCCCTGGATCCTGATGCTAGGCAGAAAACTCCCCTGCTTGCAGCTCCATCGCTGAGCAGCTGAAGCACCCAGCATTTCTGCAAATGGACCACGCTCACGAGAGCTCGCAGACACATCACAACTGCCTAGAAGGGACCGTGTTGTTTCTGCCTCCCGGTGTATGTGCCACGCAGCTGGAGAGCAGGTTCCTGCTAGAAAGGCAAACTAGAAGGCGAATGAGTCACTGGCTCACTCGTTAACACCTGTCTAGGGCAAAAAAAAAAAAATAAAAAGTGAGAAGCCTTTTCCTGGATTCACATGGAGGCGAGAGCCAAATTCAGCTTGGTTTCCTGCGGCAGAGACAACCCCTAGCAAGGGCGCAGTGCCACCCTTTAGAGCAGAGCAGGGGAAAAGTAGGAAGATGCTGGAAACATAAAGTACGTCCTTTTCTTTCAAGAAATTCACTGCTTTACATGGAAGGTATGAAAATGGGTGCATTTACTGAATCCTAATAGCTGCTACGCAGAATGGAGCATTTGGATTTGTATGTTAGTGGCAAAACCAGGGTATATTTCAACGCCATGCACTTCGAAGGAAAGCCACTCCTGTTAATCCTCATCGCCTTCTGCTTTTTTTGGAGTTCTCAGCTACTCTTTTTCAGAAACACAACTGATTCCCATAAAACAAACCTCTTTGACAGCAATCTGTTAATCTCGTTTCGCTACTGGTGTTTTCCGGGGTTTCAGTGGACTGCTCAGAGTCCAAGGAAACATTCACAGCCTGAAACTGAGAAATGTTCCCGTTTGGTGGCTGCTCTGCTAAACACCTGCCCATTTCACAGCCCTGGCACTGCCTGCAGTCACAACACTTCAGCCACTGCCCAAAAGCCTGACCTGAAACGTGGACAAAAGCCAGAGGCAGCTTTTCACTGCCCATCTGAAGGAGCTTTGCTGAGCATCTGCTGGGGTCGGTGGTCAGCTGCTCGGCTGGGGAGACTAGGCGAGGGTCCTGCATCTTTGTAAGAGCAAGGTCCACCTCTGGGGGAGAGGAGGAGGAAAGCCGGGGGCTGAGCTTGGAGCAGAAGGATGGGACAAGGCTCCTTCATCCAACCACAGCTTCTGGCACCACCCACGGAAGAGCCCCCGCTCAAGTTATGGCAGCATTATCCTGGGAAAGCAGCAAGATGCTTCAGCACAGAAATGACTAGCTCTGGGACAACAGCACTGCCTCTGCAGGCAAACATAACCTATTTTCACTTACAGGCATTTCTCAGCCTTCTACAGTTGGGAATTACTATCCGCCAGATTTCACCATAAGGAAAAATGAGGCATCAAGACTTAAACAGTCTGTCTTCTACAGCAAAGGGTGCTCATCCCTTTGGTCCACCTCACAGAAAATTATTTCAATACCAACTCTGAACAAAGCAGGGCAGTGTCACAGGCTGGAAACCTGAAAACATAAAGTCAATGTGATATACTCAAAACGATCCAGCAAGAGTCAGAGCCAAGCAGAGTCCACCTGAGTAATTAACTGATGACTCCCATGAAGTGTCTCCAGATGAGAAAGAGACCTCTAAATAGAAAGCAAATCAAGTCCCTCAAGTCACAAGGGGCAGGTGCTGAGCTCCGCTCTCTGGGGACAGCGACAGGACCCGAGGGAACGGCATGGAGCTGGGACAGGGGAGGGTCAGGCTGGGGGTTAGGGAAAGGTTCTGCACCCAGAGGTGGTCGGGCACTGGGACAGGCTCCCCATGGCGGTGGTCATGGCACCGAGCTTGATGGAGTTCAAGAAGCATTTGAACAACACACTCCCAGATATGGGGTCTGTTTTTTGTGTGGTCCTGTGTGGAGCGAGGGGTTGGACTCAATGAGCCTTGTGGGTCCCTTCCAACTCAGGATATCCTATGATTCTGTGACCAGAAACTGAAAAGATCAAAAACATCTTGAATAAATCTAGATTTAATAAAGCAAGGATGCTGTGAAGATGACAGAGGAACTCATTACTGACAAACACTAGGTAAATATTTTGTGGTATTTCCAAACACAAGCAGTGCTGAACATGGTAAAATTTGCCTGACTTTTTTCGAGGGTCTTTTTTAAGATTACATAATAAAGGAGTAGATCCAGGCAAGTGATTCTGGCAAGTATTTTAGTGAATGTCCCTTATCCTCCATCAGTGATATATAGTCAAGTGACCTTTACACAAGTGGATGGACTTTTCCCCACTTGTTTTGCTAGAAAACAACTTGGCAGCAATGACAAAACCTATCCTGTTGGCAAAGCCATGAAGGCAGTCCCAACACTACTTGAGCTGGTTGTTCCTTCAAGCCCACTCAGGTGGATCTGAAGAGCACATCTGTTTATGTTTTATTATAGAGGTTCTGTTGTTCCTCTTGGGTCAAGAAAATAACCAAGACAAGGAAAGCACGGTCCTTATGGGCTTCTCCTTAAGTCTTATGTCTCTTTTAAGCAACATATCTGCTCCAGCTAAAAAGGGATATGCTGAAAGTGTATAACCTAACAAACAGTTCATTTTATTGTCTCCCCATGCTACCAAACATGTTTTATTTTGCTTTTTGCTTCAAATACGATATGTTCCAGGTCATGGGACACAATCATCCTCTTGGGAGGAAAGGAGATACTTGGAAATTTGCATTGGATTCTAATAGTTTTGTTCTTAAGTGTATAATCACGGCACGGCACTGCATAGGAGAGCCTGTTTAGAAAAGGACTTTTTCAATCAAAAAGTCTTGGGCGTTTGTTGCTAAAGAAATACATCCAGTGAAATAAAGAACACATTTTCAACTATTGTGGTTAAGTGGTTGCTAAGTGCTGTAGGAGCACTTCCTCTGTTCTCCATTAACACCACGGGGGCTCTTCCAGTGACCATTTCTCCTACCTGTCCCAGACACACGATGTAAGGGCAGAAGAGCCTTGTTCATTCCCCTGACCAGTGGTAGTCCCCAAAAAACCCAGTCTAAGATTGCAGCCCATAAATAACCTTAAAAAGATAAGTTCAACAGAAGGAATTAAATGCTTGCCCTGTTTTCCGTGTGCTGTGACAGCAGTAAGCCACTTGGATCTGAGGACACGGTATTACTGGAAACATTTAACAACCAGTCAACTTAATTTGGAGTACGTAAGTTTCAGTTGCAAGAAAAATGAAGAGTGACAACTTGAATTACAAGTCTAATGAAGTCAGGATATTTGCTGATTTGAAGAAAAACATAAGAACAGCAACAAGAAAATTGTATCTTTCCTCAAGAATAGCAATAAAGTTATTACAGATTTAGACAATGTCTCAAGAAAGAGAAACTAATGATTTTAGGTAAATTTACTTGTAGGTGTATATCTGTGACCAGAATGCCTGCGAAGTGAAATAATAAAAATGGGAAGTATAAACATTGCTCAAGGGAATAAAATACTCTTTCTGAATTAGTTTTTCCACGGAAAATTAAATAAGAGGAATTCTGCAGTTTGCTAATTTATCCTGTACGAGTGCTACATTGGGAAAGATGAAGTGAGTTTGACCTTACAAACAGTGACAAGAAATAGGAAATGCCAGCAGAGATATGCAATGCAAGCCAGCTTTATTATCCTCGTGTGCTCCATGCTGTCTCTGTGCCATACATTTACAGAGCTGCTAACCTTTTTTAAGCTCAGCCGTTCAGTCCCACACCACACCATTAGCATATGGGCTTCACGGAGGCTTTCATGAGGATTGAAAAGCTACCTAAAATGTTTGCAAAATAAAACATTCAGGGAAGAGATTAAGATAAAAAATGCTGAAAGGTTTTCAGCTCAGTGCCTCTGGAATGTGACATGTAACAAAATTGCCCAAATTATGTTCATTTTTTCAGTGAACATCAGGACAATACCTTAACTGCGTCAAAGGCAAGAGAGGCCACAGATACAGATTTGGATAATTTCTACCACACATTTTTATTGGAACATTATTATTATTTATTTTACTTTTAACTGTACTATTCACTTGCCAAACTGATGGGGCATAAACCATCACCACAACTGTTCTTTATTAGCTTTAGCACTAAACCTACATGTTTCTTTCCCAACATTAGGCCACTCTGACTTCTATCATTTAACTTGGTGAATAATCCACCCAGCCTTCATCTATATTTTCACCTTGAAAGTGTTTATAGACTGTAAAAACATCCTTTTTTGATAATCTCTTCTAAACTACTTAATTTAGCTCCCTCATTTTCTCATCTGATGCTTTATATTCTATGGGTTATGCTATTTTACTTGCTCTGTTTGGATTCTTTTTGGATCTCTCTTTATATGCCAATACCCTTCCCAAACCATTAGCTTGAAGATTTGATTGCTTGTGCCATAAAAATACTTCTGTTGGAAACTTTCACGCAAACACCGGAGGAATTTTGTCACATGTTAGAGTGTACTCTGAAAACTGCTGCATGTGTTTTTGGTTGGTTGCTTGCTTCTCAGTAATTTTCTTAACTATTCCACCTAGTCTCAAAGGGCTCAAATATGGATACTTTCCATTCCTACAGCAATAAAGGAGAAACGAACTGATTCTGCAAGGCTAGGACATACTCCCTGAATTAAAATCATATTTCACTCCCTGAAAGAGACCTCTGTCTCCAAAACCACGCTGGAAAAAGATGCTCTCAGTGGAAAGTGGACAGCTTTCTGCTCTTGCTCTGATGGCCAGATTACACCTCAAGCTTCAAAATGCCGTATGAAATAACTGCTTATTGTCAAAATCTGACAGCTCCATGCCCCTAGCTCCAACCAGCAGCAAGGGTGAGCATGTATTTCCAGTGGGCACACACATGCATACAACACATTCAAACAACTGACCATATGTATTCACACTGACAAGACACATCCTCACCCACACAATCACAAATGGCACCAACAGCCTCATCCCACTGCCCTCTCTGGCTGACCAGGAGAGGGCAGGGTATCATTCAGCCTTTTTCACATGCCATTGCTCCTCCATGCTCATTTATATTCATGAACGTGAGTTTTTCATTACTTAAACTAAGACATCACACTGCATACTCCTTGCTAACACATACACGTGTGTGCTCAGCATCATGCACATACCCACCAGCATTGTCCTCTCTTTCTGTCCAAGGATCCATGAATGTATAGGGGAGAAAGACACCACAAGGAAGCACAGGAAGGATATTTGTAGGGAGTTTATTTCCTTCTGCTCCTGTCTACTCAAGACAATATAGAGGGTTTCTCCAATGGGTAATTCAATCCAATGAAGTTATGCCCTTATTTTGGTCTTTTTTTTGCCTTTTCTGTACTGACTTTCTAAGGCCCTATGTGCTGCTAATGGAGCTAAGGAGTTACATGCTGCTAACAGTTACCTGAGGCTAGATGCCAGTTTGTGCCACCAGATCAGGTCTAGAGGTATAAACACGCACATGGGATCCCTCTTAAAGTAATTTGAGATGTTTGCACAGTACATATCTATGTCTGAACTCAGCAGCTAAATTGAACTTCCAGAAATCCACCTCACCAAGCTTTATGTATCTGGCAAGCACTGACCTCCAAACTCCTTATTAAGACTCCCATTATATTCAGTGGAGACACAGTCAATAAAGTCAATGGAGATTAGAGCCCTATGCTCCAGATTAAAAAGACTGACAGCTACTTAACACATGAGATTGCATCATTGTCTATAAAGGAAGCCTCCAACATCAGGCTCAGAGGTAGAGACCTAAACTTCACATGCCAAGGTTTGGCTAGATGAATCCCAACCAAGGGATACTATGGGGACGAAGGGAAAAAAAAAATATATTATTTTGCGCGCCCCCCCCCCCCCCCCCCCCCCCAACTCCAGAGAACAATTCATCCTAGTTAATTCAGATGAGTACTTCAGAAAGTGAATACATTATCTACTGAGTGCCTATTTCTCTTTACTGGCTGTAGAAGGAATCTAGCTTCCTTCACTGGTAGAAATCTATGCTGTGGAAATATTAGCATGGATTCCTCCAACACACGTGATCTGAGATCCCACTAGATTTATCTGCTACTGGATGAAGACTAAAGCAAGACAGTTCTGGGGTGATGTCCTGTCTGGATTCCGTCTTCCTGGAAAAATCCTCTCTTCCCCCCACACAGCACATCTAAGAATAGAAAATATGTTGGCAATTAATCTGAACAGCATAACTAACAAGTGACAAAAACATCACTGCTTTACTGATGCATAGTTTGTTTATTCATGTTTCACGCAGAATGACCCTCTACCTCACCACAGAGAAGCCATACGAAATGCTGAATTTCTTTTGACGTTTCCTTGAGCTGCTGGAGGCAAGCAGCATGCCCCCCACAGACGAGGTCCTTAATAGACTTAATGATACCATGAGGATATAAAGTGATCTAAGCCATATATTCACACTGTATGAGATCACACAGCATCAAAACTTTGATAGATGCCTCTGCTATTTGCTCATCCTTAAGGAGCAATGACCCGAACATTAGCATGTCTAGTAAATTGTTCTAATGTGCGGTGAAAGGGGACTAATGGATACAGTAATTGATTGTTTGATGGATAGCTGGGGAGCCCTTTGATTATGAGTTTTTGCTACGGTCCAAGACATTTTCATTCTCCAGTTAACCCAGAGCTGATTGCTCACATGAATTATCTCCTTCTCTGCCTGCAAATATCATTCTCTTAATAAATATTTCATAAGAAACAAACTGATGGTTGGGAGAGAGGAGAAAGCCGATGCTCGATGCTGTGTCTTTTGAAGACATTATAGAGCCTAGAGAACAGACAGAGATTATCCATGAAATGTGCTCAAGCCAGACAAGAGGTCTTTGGTTCTCCCAGGTTTAGTGCTCAGAACAAAACAAGAGGCAGGAAGAAGCCTCACAGTCAATTTAAATCAGTCAAGGGAGGCCCAGTATGACCCAAGAAGGACGTACCGAAGTGGAGAAGAAGCTATTTAAAGTTGCCTTCCTCACAAATTCCACCTTCCTCTCTCCCAAGATCCAAGCTGAACTTTCATGTTACAAGCTGAGGCTCTGACCAAGAAAAAGAGTATCAGCAAGAAAACAGACTTAAAATTCCTAGGATCAAGTGGCTGAAGGCTAAATTTTGATCCTAGTGAAGCTTATGGCAAAATTCTCATGGATCTCAATGAGTCTTTTCTGACTTTTTTTTGTTCTCTTGATAACTCCTTGAAAATTGTTTACCACCTTTATTTGCTTTCATCATATCTAATTATTTCTTTTAAACACCTGGACTAAACCTGATTGTTTTGTGTTAGCAGGCTGCTTTTTATCATTGCACACAATTACATTTTTGAGTTATGAAGGTTACTATTCTCTACAAAAATTCTACCCTGTTCTCCTAAAAGACGTGTAGAAACCAGGCAAGAGAACAATCAATAGAAAAAGAACTGTGTTTTGCCATTTGCACTCCCAGTCCCTGCTCAACCCCATTTCATATCCCTTCATTATAGGTTTTATTTAATCAGGCCCACAATGTCGTGTGCAGCTCCTTAATTAGATGGTAAGAGCCTTGAAGAAGGGACTTCATTTTTATATTTGGTTAACATGTTGTTAACCAATATGGACTCATACTGGTATCTGAAATGAAGGAGAAGAGGAAAAAGTACTCAGTGAGTTTGTACTAAGACTTAAAAAATCATCCACAGTCAAGGACTGTTGGCTTTCTTCATATTTCAAAATAGAAAAGACAGCAATGTACACAGAACATGCTTTTAGCCTCCATTGGCTCAGTCGAGGAGAGGAACTTGATAAACTAAAGCTTCAGTCAGAAGTAGTTTGCTACCACACAGGAAGGAGTCACTACACAAGCTAATCCCAATTTGTTTCAGAGCTGCACACTTAATATGCTGAGAACTGCCACACTTTTTAAATCTGCTTTCATTGAAAAATTGTTGATGAGCAAAATAAATAATGTTCACTATTACTTTCCACCCTGTGAATGTTCCCTGGGTGCTGAGATACTCTTATCTTGTTTTCCTAGCTGTTCCTTGAGCATATTTATATTGTTAGTCTCACAGTAGGTTTCATTATGTCAATAAGCGCAATTTAAACATTAATAGTATGGCTATGGGCAGAAATGTAACTGATCGTATCACATGCTATAAATGGGGGAACACATGGCAAGGAATTGGCTTCAACGCTCTTTGCTATCAATTCTTCGCCAAAATTTCTACGGAGGGGAAAGGCATGAGTAAGAGATGGGGGAGGAGGAGAGACTAACAGAGAAAGAGCTGAAAACAGAGAACTAGCTGAAAGCATCCCTCCTGCCTTCTGGAAAGGAAACTTTTTTGCCACAGTAAGTGGCAATAGAGAAAGTGGCAAAAGTGGTAATAGAAAAAAAATGGTGAAAAAAAAAATCATTGGAAAAACACTCTTTAAAGGTAAATCCTAAGTTGTCTGCTGATCTGTGATTAGAACAAGTGAGGAAATTATTGACAGATTTAATGCTGGACATTTATTTTCCATGCCCAGTCGTGGACACTAAGTCCATAATATCACCATGTATTTTTAACATAATTGTTAGGTTGCACAATGACTTTCTCCATGAAAAGTACTCTATAGACCACTGAAACTGCCTATGGAGGGTGGTGACACTTCCCATCAGTAGAGGTGCATGAATCTAGCTCAATGTTTTTAAGTGTCTGACAGGTTTACAATATTTTTCTGCTGGAGTCCTTGCATTTCCTTCCACCATCCATGCTTTTACCTGTGGTGTTGCTTAGCTCAAATAGTTGTGCTAATACACCAAAGGCACTTAGCCAATTCATGCCTTTCAAAAAAAATTATTCTTGTGTCAAATTTGGAAAATGGAAAGGGATGAGACCAGCCTGATGCTGATTTATCTCTAAGTCCTTGAAATATGTCCTAAGTCAGACTGTGAAGAACGTTGACATGTGGGTTAATTTTTCAGGGAACTACATTTGCCTGAGTTTTGCTGAAGTGTTACACTGCTCTGAGCATTAGGCACCGTCCGTCATCCCAGGATTTTTTCAAAGAGGAAACATGATGATTCTGTTGTCCTTGACAAGCATTGCCGCTGATAACCATATCCTGCTAACGAAGATGTGTCTATTGGATTGGAGTGACAATGGTGGTATTCTCCCCCAGTCTCACCCTACCACACAGCAGCAGTGCCCAGTCCAGCACTCCTCAGAAAGTGTCAGCATTCTCAAAAAGAAATTCAAGTCCTTCCACCCCAACTTGCTCTAAATATGCCTCGCAGGTCTCATGAGTAATGTACCTACACAAAGAGATCTCGGAAAATGCATGGATTGTGCAGGAACATAAATTTTGACTGAACAAGTGATGAATAAAATGCAGAGCAACATCCTCAGATTTTGGGCAAAGAATATATAATCATTCAGCGGTGTTTGCGAAACATGTCAGGCTCTGTCAGGAAGAAGGGTTATAAATAAGTGTGAGGTAGATACTTAATAATGCTATTTCATATCTATGCAATAATGAACTTTAATTATTTCTTTGGGTTTCTTTCTTCTTTTACTGTAGCAGATGAGTCAAGCCCAGATGTGTAATGAAACTGATACTGGCATCACAGCATTTTCTTTAGAGGTGGCTGAAAGAGCTCTACAGATCAGCTGCCAAATCATTTCTTCTCCTGTGGGGTTTCCTTCATGCATCTCACCCAGAATTTAATTCCTCCACATATGGCATGAGTGAATCACGGCACAAGGAATTTTCCTGATGTAAAAGGTTTTGCAGACAAGCGGTCCTCTCGCATCGCTTGTTCTGCAATGAAGCCAAAGTCCTCTTTGTCATATTCGGAGGAGCGACCTGCCAAGAGGAGCCACTTGGCATGGTATGTAAAGAACTCCATGTATATCTTTGCATTCAGAACATATGGAAGCTAATTTACAGCTTATCAGTAACCTTCTCACCAGATATTTGTGCCAGAGAACAAGGAGATTGACTTGTTCCCTGCTGAGATGCTGGGAATTAATGGAGGATATCAAAAGGAAAATTCAGAGCCGCTAAACGTAATGATGTTGGATAAATATGGAATACCTCACTCATTCATTGATTCTTCAGTAGAAATTCAGTGGAATGAAGAGAGCAATGCAGCATATCCCTCCTTTTGCAGAATCCCTTCCTGGCAATGCCTACTATGATTACATGACCTTTACGAAGAAGTCAGATGAGATGGACCTCACTGAAAGAGTTTAATTCCACCTTTCATCTTTCCTACTCTGTAAGCAGGGTCCATGGCAGCACAACCCTACTGAGAGGAAAAGGGGATGTTCCTCAAATCCCCACACCATGAAAACACCATGGCCCAGTTCTTCTACTTTGACAGAGAAAAGCATTCAAAGTCAATGAGGGGTATCCAGAAGTACTTGACTTACCTCTGCGTGTCCACTTCCAATCCCACACCTAGTACTCCAGTGCTAAAGAGTGGTTAAACAAACCCATGAAACACATACTCTGCGGACTCCTTACACGTCAAAAGTACGCACCTCCAGACCCACCAAGTTCCATTTCCCATGGAAATGAGTCCCCCAAATAAAAAAAAATAATAAAAAAAAAACACAACAAAACAAGACAGATAACCCATGGCATAGGATACTCTGGGAACAAATACATTGAGTTCACTGCAATGACAAAGTCACATCCCCCAGGCTCAATATAATCTGCTCTATGACCTACACTCTCCATCTTACCTCTGCCTTTTCTGTAAAACGGGGATGGGTTCTTTCCCCAGTAGAGCTGAAATATCTTAACTTGCAAAGTGGTTGAGACCTGCAGGAATATTTACTAAAAAAACAGCATTGGAGAATTTCCCAGCTCATCTCCCCCTGTTTCACATCAATTAAATATTATCATTTGTTCATAATGAAAGAAGCCTAATAGAACATTTCAAAAAAAAAAAAAGGTAACAACAACAACAACCAAAACAAAGAAAAACACAAACTCCTTTACTGTGCTTCTTTGAACTTGCTCTTTTCTTTGGATGACTACCTTATATTTTATAATGATTTCCAGACTTTTACAGCTGTGGGCAGGGGAAGAAGCACCATTGGTGAGCTGTGAGATTTAAGATTGCAGAAGGAGATAGTCAAGATGGCTAAAGAGTGATTAAAGGGATTTTGTGTGAATTTAGGTCTCGGGGGGGGGGGGGGGGGGGGGACAATGCCTGCAGTTTTGGAAGCAATACTAGGAGAAGAAAAAGGTTTTATAGTGACGGATATCATCTAGAACAACAACAAAAAAGAATAAATAAAGCATTTCAAAAGAAGCAGGATTAGTGTAGCATGTGAACACAAATGAAATCCCACGTGGGGCAGATAAAAATTTGTAAGATTACTATATGAGGAACAAAGCATATAAAAGCAACAGGAAAAAAAAAAGTCTATCCCAAACTCAACATTTTAAAGAAAAAAGAAAGAGTTCTCTCCTTCCTCTTGAACAGTGCAGCATCCTTCCCTTTGCTTGTCCACTAAACCCCTTCTCCAGCCTTTTCTTTCTCCCAGCCCGTGCTTGTTTGACAGCTCCAACCAGGCAGGCATCCAGAACATAGACACCACCGTGAAAACCCCTTGATATCCCCATCACCGCGTACTCACACAGCTGAGCTGAGGTTTATTGTTAATTTAAATCATTTGGAGCCTGTTAAATTCACAGATTAGCACAACTCCGTGCTGCACCTACTGACACGTCACCGTGCCTCCCCCTCTCCCATCACTTCAGCAGACGCTCACGGCCCCTAATGCACCCCACCTCCATGCAGATTTGATCCCATCTCAATGCTAAGCAACGACAAACGTCGATGGTTTGTCAAGCCTTCTCCGCTGCCGCTCTCATCCGAGCACGCTAAAACAAGGCTCCCGGATCTGATTCAGGGAATCCTGTGCCAGCAGATGGCACTCCGGAATGTGCAGCATCTGCAGCTTCCCTCGCCCCATCCCCAGCAACTCCTGGAAAAGGCTTTTTTTTTCTGTGCCCAGTTCACCACTGATGCTTTTAATCGTGCTTGAATATTGGGGTTGTCAAGGCAGCTCACACCCTGTGGACATCAAACTTCCCAGTCCTGGGCTTCCAGAAGAGGTCAGTATGTCATGCTGCACACAAAGCCAAATTCCCACACTCTTTCCTCAAATCACCTCACGAATTACAAACTGCTGGGCACAGAAAGTGAGAAAACACCAAAACACCTTAACACCTTCCTCACCCACCAGAAATCAGTTGTGCTTGCAAGCAGGTGCTTTGATTACTTTTTTTTTTTTCTCAATTTTTTTGTTGGTTTTGTTTTTTGTTTGTTTGTTGGTGTTTTATTTTTCATTTTATTTTTTCTTGAGCAATCGTTTGTGTTTCCCGTCATGCCACTATTAACCTCTTCAGGAAAAAGTATTTCCATACAGAAAACATGTAAAGGGGATGTGGAAGTGTACAAGGTCACAGACATTCAGGAGCTTAAGAGTCTGAGTGAAGGTGGAAGACAATACTGGAGCTCTTCATTTTAAACAAATGAAATGCCGGATGCAAACTGTAACTGATGATGTGTTGCATAGATTGCAAGCAAGATCTTCAGTTTTTCCCCATGGAAAGCCAAGTTCATGGAAATAAGCCTTTTTGTCCTATTTCAAAACAGTTTCTCCATGCAAAGGAATAAACCCTATACATACAAGAGGGAGTTGAGGAACACATTGCACCTCTTACCCTTGGCATGAGCTCTGCTTTGGGAAATTGCACAAGCTGGAGCAGGAGGATGGCTCTGCTTTGCTCAGTGTCTGCACTGACCACGATCCAACTGCCTGTTACCACAGAATTATAGAATATCCCAAGCTGGAAGGGAGTCAAAAGAATCATGGGGCCCAACTCAATCTTTTCAAGGCTCCAACCCATCACGTGAAAATAAATAAACAAATAAATTAATAATAATAATAAACAGCATAAATACCTGCTTAATGCTCATCCCAGCACACTGCATAGTGACACAGCTTTAATTAAGGTGGAATTAATGAACGGGATGTTGCAAAGTTTTGCTGTGTTTTACCACAGGGGGCAAAGGAAGAGGCACTCTTGGCAGCTCGCTGTTGCAACAAGGAATTGCCTCTTTGAACATCCCCAGGAGGAGAACGCCCTGCGCTGGCTCGGCTGCATCGCTCCCCCAATGGGATTCATCCACAAGCAGGAGGAATCGCAGGGGCGATGCTGAGGAGGTGCCAGCCACACGACACCGATTTGCTCCTGACGGTACCAGTACTGAGCAACACTCAGGGCTTAGTCTTTTCAGTCCCATCTATGCATGCGTCAGCGTGTCCTGGGAGTTTTCAGCACGTGCTGGGAACCATCTCAGCTCAGAGCCGGGACAGTCAGACACAGCTGGAGAAGTCTCCGTAACTTAAGGGAATTATCTGCTGCCCAGGAGCCTTCTCAAATTGGAGGGAGAGTTATAAGGGAGAACCACCGCCTGTGCTCATCTGCACGCACATTTATTTTATTTATCACCCGGGCTATTGCTATCAGCTTAAAAATAACCGTTTGAAACACCATCTGCAGCACATCCCTTATCTCAAAGATCCCGGTGTACTTTATAAAGCAACTATATATAAATCCCCTCTCTGATATGTGCCTAGCTTTATGATCGAATTCCAAAGGTGTTTGAGCATCCTGGGGGAATGAGAAGCGAAGATGAAACTCCACAATAAATCCAAACATCAGTGAGAGCTTAATTTGGCAAAATAATGCAAACCTGGGTTATAGTTTTCAACCGAGCACTGGAGCTAAGTAGCAGAACAAAGAATCCTAAGTAGAAGACTCGTTTTGTGTTTGAATTAAATCAAGAATATTGGTGATATTCCTAAAAATCTAGTCTAGTCGTAAAAATCTGAGATAGCAAGGCTGTCTTACCATGCCAGGTGGTTTTGGGGGCTGGTAGGTGCCCCAGCTGGGGCCTCACACAGCATTTCACAGATGATATATGTTATAATGGTGGTAACAGCAGTACCCTCTACATAGGAGCCAAGGGCGTTAAATAACTCTGAATCATATTGTGGAAACAGCATTGGTTATTTAGACCCCGAAAATCAATCAAATGGAGCCTAGAAAGGTCACCAAGTTTTACTTTTCACCCTGGTGAGCCAAGGGTTAACCTATTTTCAAATATATTTTGTCATGGGAAAATACCACTGCCTTTCACATTTAATCATGTGATAAATGCAGCCATCAGAGTGGGTTTAGAAGAATACGATTTCCTTGATTTCCTTCCTTTCAATAATCCATCTCCACAGGGGGTTTTAAATGTATTAAATAACACTGCGTTCACTTTGGAGCAAGGTGACACACTCAGTAAGGTTTCACATTTGTTTCTCCAGTTACTGTGTGATCTTTGCCGGGGCAAAAGCCAATTTGGACTGCTGCAATGCAACTTCTGCAAGGTGGGGTTGAAGTGGAGGGCATGCACGAAGTCGTACAAGCATCCACATCACACCAGCAAGGAACTACTTCCACTTGCTTACTGCATCATCAGGCTTCTGCAAAGGAGAACTAATTTTTTTTTTTGAAAAGGGAATATATAAGGGGAAAAAAGCCACCGAACCAGAGTGAACAAAATTCAAGCTGGCAGACTGATACGTGGATGAATTTTTTAATATTACACTATTAGCATTGTGGGCCAGGTGTCCTACAGACCCAGCCTATGTGCATCAGCTCTGAGCTTGTGGCCTGTATTTGCTTTCCTCTTACAGGGCTGTCAGATGGATCTGGCAGGGCTGCCAAAGCCGATCCTCGCTTGCCACAGGTGAGGATGGCTTTTCCCATCTTTCTGGGCACAGCAGCCCCGTCCACAAATGAGCTGACTTTGCATAAAAGGAGAGATTGGTATTTGCAATATCCTTTAAATTTAGCATCTGGGAGGAGAAAGGAGCACTGCAACTTCCCAGGCAGCTGGCACAAGCAATGGGAAGGAAAAGTATTTAAGCATTTGCAGTGCTGTGTCTATGAGGAGGAATTATAATAACATGGGTATCAGTTGAGATGCGGAGGAGAAAAGAAATAAAAGAAACCCTCTGCCTTCATCCTCTGCCAACATAAAAACCTCTGTTCTTTCTCACTTAAATTAAAATAAAATTAAAAAAAAAAAAAGGAAAAAGGAGAACAACAACAACAAAAAAAAAAAATGGAAAACTCAGTTAATGAGTACAAAACTTTTTGGTCAGGTGCACATATAGGCAGCTGCAGTTTTTAGCTAAATCAGCAGAAGCTGGCAAGCAACGCAGGCTTATGCCACGAAAGGAGCTTGACAGCTGATTGCTAGGGAAAATCCACAGTGCTGAGGTTGTTGGGGAGATTTCGGAAATGGCAGCTTGGGATGGATTTGGTCTTTTCTTATTTTTCTCCACCCACAAAATAAAGGGCTATGGGTTATTGGAAGACTAGGTTTTCCTTTGTTTGTTTGGAAATGCCCTCCTTTTAGTGGGATTTGGAGCTTTTCTTGTTCATTTTTACATGCAGCACTGAAGCCCGCTGCCCCACCAAACACGTGCACATCTGCAGGCAGCACGAGGAACATGGGCACTTTTCCAAGGGCTTCATCGTAAGCATGGAGGGAGGATTCCTCATTTTAACTCCCACAGTTGCAAGATGCTGCGTCCCTGATGTGTCAGAGAGGGAGTTTAGCAGTTAGTCAAGTTCTGTCTCGATGAAGCCCACTGGCATCTCCATTGGGAACATAGGGGCCATGTGAAAAAAAAAATAAAAAAAAAAAAGATTTGAATACCTTTCAGCCCACTTATTAAATTCCTCTATCAGAGAAAGATATATATATGATATATTGTTTAGGAAAAATGCTTTAATGATTGCCTTAAAAAAATGCCCACGCATAAATAAAGTCAAGAAAAAATAGCCAAGTGATTTAACTGCTCCTTATTGACAGCCCTAAGAACAGGAGTGGGTTGATTAGAATATGGCTCCTCATGGATGTACACTCATCTAAAACAAAGTTGATGTTATTGAAATAACACCTTTTACAGAAGTAGCTGCATTCAAAATGACCTTGAAAAGGCATAGCAATTACCACCACACATGGAAGATACATAATCGCCAAAGCTAAGGCTTGATTACCTAAGATATACGAGCCAGACTGGAACATTAGGATCTGGGATGAGTGCTAAGATAAGATGTTGGAGTCAATAAAAAAAAAATGAGTAAATAAAAAGCTCCATTTGTCGGGGCAAAAGCCTTATTTTGATTGTGTAAAATTCCAATTTGCATTTCAGAAAAATACACGCCGCAACCTCTCCAGAAGTGGAAGCCAGTTTCAGACTGGGCTTTGGACTTCCAGCACAAAGAGCACCTATCGCATTAAAAAGTCATTGTTAATTATCATTCAAAATAGCCTGCTGGCATTTGCTTAGCCTGCGAGATCCTCAGGGTGGCACAATCCAATAGCTGAGCTTAGCATCTACCATGATAAGGGCCCTGCAAAAACAGAAGCCCAAGTCACTGCAGTCATTACACACACACACATACATATATGCAGTTTATGCAGATATTATTGCCAAGAAATTATTCTCCCATTAAGGCAAGGATTGGATCTTGCTGCCCCAAAATGAGAATTTCTCTCTAACCACATGAAAAGAACAACTTCATAAACACAGGAAGAAAGAGAGAAAGGATGCTTCCTGTGATAAGGAAGTCCATTTAAAGCATGAATAAATTGATGCAGTTGGGAGAAAGAAGCTAGTAATGCAAATAGAGGTTTATTACCCACTTTTTTCTGCTTCTAAGAAACATAATTTACTAACCTTTGTGAAAAGGGTCAAGTGGGCTTATGGAATAAGAGACAAAGGCATCTCTTTTGGCAACTGCCATATCCCAGAGCAGTAATTATCCTTCCCTCTTCCCATGAGCGACAGGAAATGAAGAGGGGTGCCATTACACTATGAGAATTACTGTAATTTTGATTTCTAAAAATTGCCAGGAAAGTTTCCTCTTAAGAAAAAAAAAAAAAAAAAAAAAAAGTCTGTTCAGATTTTTGACGTGGTTTCAATTTAAAACTCATTCCTCAGCTTTCCTTCCCCTCTCCCAGTCCTTTGGGGAAATTGGCTAAGAAGTTCAAATGGTGAGAAATTCAACCTTCCCCTTCAAGAACAGAGAAGGTAAATGGCCCCGTGTGGTCACTGAGGATCCAGGAGAGATGGAGATGGTCTAAAAACATGTCACAGATGCAACAACGATGCACAAAGTGTGCTATCCCTGCTAGGTACTGCCAGGGACAGATCCTTAGCAGCCCAAAGTTTTTCAGTGTAGTCTGCTGTTGGGTTAAATATCACTTGAACTTGTTCAACCATGGGCACAATAACATATTCTTCTTTCAACGGGAAGGAGATGATGTGAGATGAAAAATAATTAAAAATAATTAAAAAGAAAGATTCTTTTCACTGCCTGTGCTCAGAGAGATTATTGGCTATCTTGTGGATTTTCTGCAGGCTATCATTTATTACTTTAATATTATGGATGATCTATTCTGTGCTTACACAGAACATTATCATATTTTATTATACCCAGCTGCTGCCCTGTGGGATGGACTCATGCCAAAAGGAAAAGGTCTGTCTAGCCGCCCAACCTCTCCTACCTCTGACCATGCTATCCTGGGCTGGGGGACACACAAAATACCTTTTTACCCCAGTGGGCTCTGGAAGGAGGAATGGATGTTTTGCACCAAGGTCACTCCAAGGGGCAGTAGGTGGCATCCAAGGGACATCTGCCCCATACATAGGGAGGAACTGGAGGCAACCATCCCTAGAGTGGTGTACCACCACATACCTCACCGTCTCTGCAACAGCATTTCTCACACATGAAAAGAGAAACAGAACTGCTGCTTTCCGGGATTCCCCCGTGCACTCTCTTAATGAGACTTCCGAGGTCTCATTTTGGCCACTGGGTGAATATTTAAAATTGGTTTAATGGATTCAAGTGAAAGGGATTTTTGCAATTATTTGCCACAACTCACTTTCAACAGCAATCATTTAGCATTGTAAAAGTTCGTGTCTTTCAATACATAACACAGCTATAGAGCTAAATTGATTTGTCTACACACAACTACATTCATACAAACATATATTTGATTAAGAATTTATATAACTTCAGGCTTCAAGGAATTTTGGATCAATGCCTTTCTTTTGCTTTTATAAATAAATAAACACAATTAAACATTTCTTACAGCAAACCACAATGGGCAAGAGAATAATTCTGAAGCTTCACTTTCCAATTGTTACTTACTGTACCTATTACTTGGTCTAGGGAATTAATTACTCTCTTATTAAAGTTCGTGCTACCAAACACCTTACCTCTCCCACCCATCAATGGAAGAGAGGAATTATATGGACATCCATATGGAAAAACTAGCATTCTTCAAACCTCTTATAATTTGCTGCAATAAAATAAAACATAAAATAAAAACAAAGCCCTGCAGGCAAGCAGAATTTGAATTAAGACTGGATCAGCACCAGAGTGAAGAAGTTGACCATGCAGTCTCACAAGACCCATAAATCAGGTCCCCTGAACATACGTAGTATTTTGTATTACTATATAGAGTGGTAACTTTAATGCGATAATATATGCGCATGTTGGTCAGGTTACAGTTGCTGTGGGAACTATAATTTTGTATGTTCTGACCAATCTGCAGCTGACAAATAATAATAAGTAATATAGTCACCACACTGCATTCCCTTCAGCAGGTTTCCTACATCCAATTTCTCTCGTATTTGAAGGAGCAACAAAAGAAGACACGCGTAAAGCTGCAAATATATAGGGACCAGATGAAATGGATGTGAATTAACCATCACCCTTTTCAAGCAGTTTGCATGAAACCTTACGTGTCCCCAGCCTGAGCAAGTGTCACTGCATGAAAATGGATGTGCTTTGAGGCATGATACACATGAAAGCAACACCTTGTAAGCATCCATGCCAGGCACAGGCAAACAAGTGCGTGAGCCTACTTCTGAGTCAGAAGCATCTCACCAAGGAGATATTACAACACACTTTTGCTGAACCATTTTAACATGTTTTCTGCTGATGCTGCCTGACTGACACCAAGTTGTTACTTATACAGACTCCAAATGGGTACGATTTCTACCCATTTTAATGTAGCAGGGTTTGTCCTGCTCTTCCTCCAGCCTCCCTTTGCTTCCAACCCCACCATCACCTGCCTCAAGGATTTTCACCCAGCCTTTTGTTTTCTTCCTCTTTTAAAATTCTGCTCACTCCCAGACAAGGCTTTTTTTGAAGTCCTCAAACACTTTCAATTTACAAAAAAAAAGTTGATTGCATCTAGGTTTACGCCAGGTGCAGGGATGGACAACAGCTATGCAGTAATTAGTCCTCTTCATCCTGTTAGCACTGGTGAATGGTTGGCAGAGTCCCACGCCGTGTGCCATAGGCATGGCCATGCAACCATGTGGTGGTCCTGGTGAGACCAGAGCTGTTCCCACCTCTGCAATCCACTCCACTGACAGGCTGTACTCTAACAAAGTTGGTTAAAAGCACGAGAAGCAATTTGATATACATGGCATGAAAAAAAAAAATCACAGCTATGTTGCGTAAAATAAACCCCTTTTACCCCAAGCTCAGCCATCAAAACCAATGACTGTTTGACATTCATGGGATTTGACCACCATTCAAGAATATGCCATTTGTGACCACAGAAAATTCTCGTGTCCAATACCGATCACCATTTGGCGGACAAAAAAACGTATAACATTTCTATAAATGCATAGCTGAAAAATCAACATTTGTGCACAATCAATCCAGCGGTGCCATTGGGAATGCTCGGCAAGGGTAAAGGAATACATGAGCACTTTGGCACTCGAAGGCCTTAGGTTCATTGGCACTGACACCTAAGCCCAAGCAAATAAGAACAAGGTCTGATGCTGAATCATAACTGCTTAAAATCTATCTAATATTAAAGCTCTGGTCCATTGACTTACCCTAATGGTAGGGTCTTCAATGACATCACCACCCTCCCTTACCAAGAAGCGTTAGTGTTACAACTATTTCTTACATACACTTTAAAGAGGATGTGGAAAACCATGTAGTACAACAAGGTAGGGAATAAAGAGTCATTAAAAAAGCAGAAAATCTGCTAACCACCCCTTAAAAAAAAAAAAAATGCAAATTTGTGGAAATGTCTTAAACACACTCACACTTAAATTTATATACATGCACTTCTATAGGTATGTGTGTATATATATGCATATATACACATACACACTTTTACACCCTTGTTACATACTTGCACAGACACATATTTCATCATATATAAATACACACACATGAATGCATGTGTGAATCTAAATATATGCATAGAATTATAAATACTCTGACAAAAACTAGTATTTGTTTATTGACAAACTTCCTAATATAGGTAGAAAGTGGGGAAAAAAAAGTTGTATTCACATACATTTATAACTGTTAGCCATAGTTTAATGTAGATGAAGAACACAAAATTCATAATTTCTCTTAAAACTGAGGACAGAGCTTTGATAAAAGCCCGTCTCACCTCCTTTGACAAAATTGCACTTGGAGTGTGATTTCACTTAGCCTAGGAGCCCAACTCCCAGGGAATTCAGTACAGGACTGTTCTTTGTTGAATTTCGGAGTAGACAAAACCCCCAGAAAGACCAGAAAAACAGTTCCAAAAGACACACACGAACTTACCTGTTTGCTACTTCTCTGCCCAGTAGGAAGCAAAGCTTTGGATTTCTCTGCTATTTTCTGTAAAAAAGAAAAATAAAATTAAAATACATTAAAAAAAATTTAAAGGAAAATGGTTGAGAAAACAGAATCCAAATATTTAGGGAAGAAATCATATGAAGCTATTTCTTCTGCTTTTTAAAGAACAAGACAAAGACAAAACTCTTGCTATTTAGAAAAAGAAAGGGAGTGTAACTGCATGAAAAAAGTTTGGTCTTGCAGGAATTAAAAGTCTTCAAAGCTTCCAGAATGACAAGGTTATCAAAACCGAAACGTATATTTAAGAAATGACAGCTAGGACGTGGATAAGTAGCAATTTACCACTCAGATTGGTTTCCTGACGCAACCGGGCATTCACAAAATGCGGTGGCTAATTTTGGCACTTCTGAATTGATGACAGTTTTTTTTTTGAAAAGCCACACGTACAGTTCAGATGGATTGTACTCATGAACAGTAAAAAAAGTATGAAAAAGGTGTGTGCATACGGGGGCGGGGTCCTTTACCTGGATCCTTCCAAATTCTCATTTAATGGGATAAAGTCATTTAATTTAAAGTCCCCATACTTAAATTTCTGAATAGGGCAGAAAAAGAGTTAATGGTCCTAGAGATAATGCAATGATATTATATAATACACATGCTGTTGAAGTGCAATTTTATATGTTTTTAAACTATTATTTTTTTTAATCATAGCCAGCAAATATTGGGGAATCAATCAGAGTGGTTCTAATAGAGATAAATTATTAAGCTTATGTTATCAACCAAATTTCTTTACACCAGTATAATGCCAGTATATTCTACCTGGATGTTGCAGGCATGGGTCAAACTCACTGTAGCAGTATAAGAAAGCAGTGAGAGTTTGTGCAGGTTGTATTTGCACAGAACTTGATTTAATGTTCGGATTTGTTATGTGCAGGTAGCAGTGTGGGAGAGAGAAGTGGTTTGAGGGTGGTAAATTTAGGCTGTTACTACAGTGTTTAAAAGCAAAGCAAATGTGCACATCAGTGGAGTCTCCCAGGGTAAAGCGGGAGAGCAAGATGCAAACGGAAGAGCTGGAGTTCAGGTTTTGTTTGTTTAATTAAACAGCTTGATCTCCGTGACAGGTCCAACCCACAAGATGCATTTGGAAACCTTCTGGCAATGACACATAGCACAACACAGCCACACAGTGGGTTAACATTTCGCATAAATATCAGCGTTGCCCATACATTATCTGCAACCAGAGAAGGGGAAAGGGACGCTGTGCAACTACTTCTTGCTCTCCTATTGAGTGGAGAAATGCCAAAAAAATGTCATGGCTAAGCCAGGGGTACCACTGATCGTCCACTAGATACACAGCCTACAAAGGGACAGGGTTTTTTTTTTGTTTTTCTTTGCTATTGCTGCAGAACTGTTCAGCAGTCACATGCATGTGCATATTTCAATATAACGATACACTACTGGGCTGATAAAATAAAAGAGGGAGGGAATTACACGTGAGCAGCTATGGAGATGAGCACTATGCAGATGTTGCACACCCCTGGGAGCCACGCTTGCTCCCACTTAGCACGATCCCAAATTCACACGCTGAAGGGGGAAACGAGAGCCCCTCACCTTCTGCACAGCTCCATATCTCTGGATGGCATCAGACAGCTGGTTCTTCAGCCTGTCCAGCTGAAGTCGCTCCTGCTGTATTGGGAGAAGAAAGGACTGGTTAGCAGGTCTGCAGGGATAAATCAAGTCGTTGACTTAACTCAAGCCACCGGAGTTGACTCTAACTATTGGGAATAGTCCTGGTGGGAGACACCAAATAAACAAGGTGGACAAAACCGAAAGGTGGAATTTAAAAAAAAAAAATCCAGTTTTACTGGGGATGCCAGGATGGTACAGTGCTTTGTTCTTTCCATCAGTTCCAAAAATGCCACCTTGGATATCCAGTGTAACACTTGTGTTAGCACTACAGCATAGTCTGTGATCTGAGCTGGATACCTTCTGTGCCAGCAAAATACTGGGGGGTATTTTTTCTCTCCTGCCTGCCTACGTGGAAGGAGTCTCAATTCCATAACTGTTCTTGAAGACTCATGAAGCACAAGCAAATAAAGACCTTAATGCCATAATGAGAAGAAAATGGCTGTAGCACTGTATGCTGCTTCTACTTACTAAAACCCAGCCTCAGACTAAGCAAACAAAACCCAATATATGCTAAAGCTACTACTCCAAAATGTTCACTTTACAGTACTTCCAGCCCTTTCAGACAACTGCTTAAGAATGCAAAAGCATATTTCATGAAGGATACGATAAACATCTTTAATTTTTAATGGTAGTATTTTTGTAGAGAAGGATATCTTAGTTGTACAGTTCATCATCCAAAGATTTAAAACCTTTTTTAGAACAGGGCAAATATCATTACTCCCATTCTACCAATAAAGGTCTATAAACTTTGTTACATACACAAAATAAGACAAGATTGCCACCCTGGAGAGCTGATCTAATGGTCTAGCACTCATCCTACAGAAACCTGGAATCCAGATCCTCTCTATTTAAGCCCTTTGAGATTAGTTTAAAACGAAGCCCTAAAATAACCATGTGCTATTTCACATCAGTCTCCTGCCTTGTATCACACTGATCCACTTATATCAGTATCTTTGCTCCTGAAATACTACCAGGTTGCCCAGTTGGGCAGTCCTGACGCCACCAGCACCTGCAGCTTCAAGGGAAGTCGGAGAAACTCCCACCATGTACCTTGCTGGCTCTGCACTATGGCTGGAAAATAAGCAAATAAACGTGTTTTTTTTTTTTCTTTTTTTTTCTGGTTTTCCATGTGTGTGCATTCAAAGCAATACATAGAATAATGGATTGGAAGGAATGACTATAAAGCTCCAAATTAATGGAAGGCTTTTCACGCTGAGAGAAATTTTATGGGAAGAAAGTTCGAAATGCTACCCAGATCCCCAAGAGGGACTTGCCGACCCAGCAGTCGATACCCACCAGAATCATTAATTCTATATAAGGGAGAAGGACTACAGACTTTATATAAAAATTTGTAGGTTTAATTATTTAAACTGCACACGGTTAGAAAATAAGAGTTTAAGGAAAAAAATCTGTTAAATGAATTGACCAGGGAGCAGAAAAAGTTATTATGTGATGCCAGTAGAGAGTGGTGAGTTTATTCCTCTTATTACCATAATTGTTTATGTGTCAGTTTCCTTCAGCTCCTAAATATTCCCCCTTTAACTTAGCAATTTTGCTCCACATGACAGTAAAAGCTGTTCTGCTGACAGTTTTCAGTGGACACAACATTGGCTTCAAAGGTTAATAATGACGTTTTCGTGTGACACTATAATTGGTTTTAACGTGCCCTTGGCTCATTCCCTTTTGGTCCCAATTTATGTCAGAAAATGGAAGACAGAGATCAGCACGGAACAGCCCAGATCTCCATACCTCCAAAAAGACAATTTTTGTTTCATCAAGAAAATGTAATTATTCTCAGAGTGTGTAAGAGAAAGGAAAAAAAATAGGCCTTGCAGTCCAGCATGAACCAAAGCAATGTGTTAACAACCTCCAAATATTAAGGTTGATACTTATAAATGGAGAACAATCATTTCGTGCTTCACTCCCTGTCCTCTGGAGGATGCCACTATCCATTCGTTTTTTAGGTGGGATGAATTGCACATCGTCTTCTACCAGTTATAAAGGTAGCCTGGGGTGATTTGACTCTTAAATCCTTTTCTCAGACTCCTGCTTGCAAGTCTCAGGGGCGACCTTATCGCTCTCTATAGGTACCTTAAAGGAGGCTGTAGCGAGGTGGGGGTTGGTCTGTTCTCCCACGTGCCTGGTGACAGGACGAGGGGGAATGGGCTAAAGTTGCGCCAGGGGAGGTTTAGGTTGGATATTAGGAAGAACTTCTTTACTGAAAGGGTTGTTAGGCATTGGAATGGGCTGCCCAGGGAGGTGGTTGAGTCGCCATCCCTGGAGGTCTTTAAAAGACGTTTAGATGTAGCCCTTAGTGATATGGTTTAGTGGAGGACTTGTTAGTGTTAGGTCAGAGGTTGGACTCGGTGATCTTGGAGGTCTCTTCCAACCTAGACGATTCTGTGATTCTGTGATTCTGTGGCTTCAGTCTGGTCTGTAAAAAGCACCTGGACAAAGCTCTGCTCTATTTTAAGAGCAGAGTTTCCTCCAGGTGTGAGGATGGTGAGAACAGTGTTGTAGTACAGGATTTTGGAGAATGGCAGAAGTGAGTGAGGGTTGACCCCAATTCAGGTAAATTTCTGACCCAGAAAATACACAGATGTTAGAAGCTAGAACATGATAGAAAACTGATGTCCATAGTCAAGGAGAAAAGAATTGTCCTTTTTTTCAGCTGCTGAATCACCTGCTATGTGGGTGAAACTTCTCAACTCTCACACCAGCTAGAGTTTGCTCCCCAGGGATGCCATACGGTGAGCTGCTGCTCTTCCCCAAGATGCATACCACAGCCCAAAGCCAGCAGGAACATTTTGGGGTCTAAAGGCCTTTACTGAAAGGTCAGACATCATCTGTCTGTCCAGCCCTTGCACTGGGGACCAGGGAATGGGAGGCACTCATACTCCTTTGACAATGATGTCCATATGAGTTGAACCTCCTGATGGCAGAAGACCAGTCTGTCCACACAACAGATGGAACTGATGTGGGGTAAATTGTAATTCAAAATTCAGCTCTGATCTGGCCGTATAGCCAGTTATTATCTGTCCCAACCGCTGCCTGCCTGCTAGGATACAGCACTGAATGAATGTCATAGACAAATGCACTGCTCTGCTCTTTCTGGACACTTGAACACATTTCTAAACCCATCGGCACCCAGTGCACCCACTGCACTACTGAGTATACCCCATTACACACCCATGTAGAGCTGGACAACTTCTGGAGTACTTTCACCCAAGCTGTGGGAGCCCCTGAGAAAGATACAAGCTAGCTTTTGTTACTGATCATTGCTTTCCAGTTCCAAATGACCCAGGTTTGGGGAAAACTGCTTTCTGCAGCTGTTTTTCTACTGGCGATTTAGAAACATAAGCTATGCTTACTGTGTAACAGGAAAGGAACTTACAATAAGACATGGAGTTAACAGCTTTAAAGCACCCGCTACCCACTTCTTTTTTCATTATTCCTCCCTCCACAAGGCCCAGCACCCTCTCCCAACAGCATCTTGAATGACACATACCCTGGATGAGCCTCTGACAACCTCAGACAGCTGCTTGATGGCTTTGGTGCTAGTCGTGATGGTTTTATTAGTCTCTTGCTGGGTTGCGTGCCTGCAGAGGAGGAGAGACGATGGGAATTGCAATTGAAATTAATTGCATAATGAGACACTTACAGAACTTCATCAAGCTGCAGAGTGGTCGAGACAACACACCACACATCACACGGAGCCACGGCGAGACTGTGCAAGTCCAGGGCCTCGAGCAGCAATGAGGAGGCCGTAGGAAATCCTAGAAAGGAAATACCCCAAGCGTCCCTATTGCGATCAGCACACAGACAATAGGCCTGCAAAGTCAGTGGGGGAAGATAAGGTGAAAATGGAGGGCGGGCAGGTAGCCAGGTCATCACAGGCAGTCGGTATTGCGACTGAAATTGTCAAAAGTAGGGTTGTATAGGAGACAGAGATGTGTTTGGGGAGCTGTCTGATGGCTTGTCCAGAAAAAGCTGGGTTGCTTAGGAGGCAGATGTTGAGGAGGGCGGATTTCCTCACCATCCTCACCTCCCTGCTAACGACATGCTATCTCCAAAGAAGATATTGCCAGCACTGAAAGAGGCAGGCAGGAAGCCAAACCAGCCCCCCCTCCAGCCATAGCTCTCCCCCTCCTTTGCACCCCAACTCCCAGAACCATCATTTCTTTAAGGACTGGTTGCTGGTGTCTCTGGTCAGGACCACACAAAGTTGGGGGAAGAGACCTAAACGCTGCCCAAAGGCATTTATTACCTCAGTCCCCTGGTTCCCAAGCATCATAAGGCCATCAGGGTATTTTCAGCCTCTACACTTCTCCAGAGAGAACTTCAGATCTTTTTATTGAGAAAGGGGTGGCTTTCAATTATATTTCAATCAAAAAACTCAGGAAAGGCTCAAAAAAACACCGAGAGAAAACAATCTGTTTTTCTCCCTTAGAGGACACATTTAAGTCACAGTTGTACTGAAAAACTCATTTGTCAGCTACTCTTTTTTCAGAGTGGGCGGGATGTAGAGTGAATGGAGTTCCTTGATTAAAAAACTGATAAGACAACTCATTAGGGCCCCTCTGTCCTGAAGACCCAGGGCCAGTCCCAGCCCTTCAGCTCCTTCTTTACTGCTGTGTCAGCACTGATGGAGGCCAACTCTTTCAAGGTTTGCTTTCTGCAGAAAGTGCATCTTGTAAGATGCATCTTACAGCACCCGAACACAGACTTTTCCAAACACACCTTTAGCTACAAACACATTGAACCCTCTCAGCAAGCACTCCACTGTCAATTCCACATGGTCAGAGCAGACGGACATAGACACCCAGAACTGCAATATTCATCCCCCTAGGAAAGTTCTCACCCACTAAATCATGTTCCCTGTGCAGACGAAACAGGTGGATCATGTTTTGGATAAAAAATCCTGTCTAGGACGAAATCCTTGGAATAAATCCTGTCTAGGATAAAAGTTTATACACGGTACTTAACAGGTAGACAAATTAAAGCTTAGCATACCATGAAGATGACATCTCTTAGCTGCAGAACAGTAATTCAGATGTAAGAGCAAGTGCAGAGAAGTCACAGATACCATACAGGAAAGAAAAATACTCTAATATGAAGAGAAGATTGGATCAGATAAGTAGTTACTCTGAGCTCTCATTAGTTAAATTAAGATAACATTTCTGGATCCATTCATCAAAATGCATTTCATTTATTTATGATCCCAGGACCCACAACACCAGCTGACTAATCGCATCACTTTTAATTTGAGATAGAAGAGGTCATATCCACCACAGGCAGGTATTCCACACTGTTACAAGAGAGGGAGCTGGGAATTGAATCCTGTCACATCATCTGCTTTGAGGACTACACACTTAGCCTCAGCCCCAGTGTTTTAATCAAGTAAATCTTGCCACGAAGGGCATGAATTCCTTGAGGAGCCATCTCAAGACTGAGCCTTTCACAACACTGGAGTTGCCATGCTGACCCAATTAAATTATCTGCCTACAGGACAAGTCAGGGATCTACACGCCAGCAATTTCCCATCCCCAAAGTAAAAAGTTTTGTTAGGCTTATGCATCTGTCCTGCCCAATTTCCAAAGTTAAAGAAAGTCTCCTACATTTGTATTCTAATACAAATTTGATGTCAGATACCTTGTGTAATAAATCCACACCTCACACAAACTTTGCACTGAGCTACCACAAAAAAACTGGGAGAAGGAGTACAAAAACTTAAAGTTCTGCTTTCCACCTCTTAATTCAAAGTGCATTTAACTAACAAGTTAGTGCTTGATTTTAGCATTACCCACTATATTGCCAGCACAATTAAATTCTTATTCTTTAGCCTCAGAGAAATGCTCAGGAATCAGACAACGATTATATTTAATTTACATTAAATGCTATTAAGATCTTCATTAAAAAATAGGGGCCTTGAAACTTGCCCCCTGCAGCATTTTATTTTAATATGTAATGGTAACAAGATACGTCATTATTATTATTGTTATTATTATTATTATTAGCTTTCTTTATATTCCTCTCCCCATGGAAGTGTGCAAGTTAATTAAAGGGGTGTCTCTGACGAATTCAATGTGCTTCTGAAAAAGTCCTCCACACAACAGCAAGTTAAATAGTCTATGGAGATACAGAGTGCCTATAACATAAACGTTGTAAAAGACTTATCTGGCTACCGTGGTACTGTGAAAATTAGCACTCTAAGAGTAAAAACAAAAAGGGCATCTCTTAGGAAGAATAACACCTCTTGCTGTGCGTTTCTGTACGCACAGAGATTGCAAAGACAATGCGCTAAATAATACAAGAGAGAGCACGCTGCTGCCTCAGAGTTTCCTATGGCTGCTGTTTTCTCTGCTAGGGAACTATGGTCCACTGAATCCATAAACCCCAGGGGCATGCAACTGCTTACAGCTTGCTCGCTGAGGGATCGTACCTCTAATTTATTCATCCCGTTTTAAAATGAGCCTAGCGAAGATGCAGATGTGGTGACGGCTGCTTCTGCTCTCTGCAGGGACAGAACGAGGGAGCCTCACTACTGCTTGTGCCGTTCGTAGAGGCTGAATGACCAGGTCAATGCGAAATAATCAGACCCCAAATGCAACCACGAAGACCGACAGAGGAAAGACTTCGCTTTGCCTCACCGTGCCTGCTGCCACTCACAACAATCCCAAAGAGCTTTGTTTTCTGTTTGCAGCAGGTGAAAGGCATTTCCACTTAGAATAGAAGGAATGGCTTATTTTACTTTCGTCTATCCCTGATATAAGACCAATAATAAGATTTTCAGGTACAGATCAAGGAAACATTTACAATACTAGTTTAAACCTCATTCGATTTGGTATCTCCTTTGGCACAGTTCAACTACACAGAAATGGAGCAGGCGTTTAAAGAGCTGGGTGGTCAAGTAGGCTTGGGCACAACTAAGCTGGGTAGCAGAGCATTCCTTAAACCCTTCACTTACCTCTTACACAGCAGCTGTAATGCTTACCACTCCCTGCAGTTTTCTTGTACAAAGAAAGTAAAAATTACAGTACACGGAGCAGGGCGCTGAGCAGCACAATCTGTGGCTCAAGCAGAAATAGGTTGAGTATCTGCATTTAAATATATTCCATATTTGTCAGAGACATAAATATGTAAGGGTGCATCAAGCACGCACAAGGAAATTATTCGCATTGTAAAACTTTAGCCAGCCTCTTGCCTGTCGTACAGCTGGATTTTGTGAAGGACTGCAGGGGCTGAAAATAGGACTCAGCAAACTCTAAGTGCACACATATAGGACTTTATGCATTGGCCACAGGGACAGCCATGGAGTAGCAAGGAGTACTTTCAGTCCCTAAAGGCTCTGATTCTCCTTTATCCACCTAACCAAGGCGTTTGGCTTTAGAAAACTCCATCCCCAAAGCCAATGGAGGTCCTTCATCGTCTGTGCAGAGGTGCTGCAGAGAAGCCCACCCTACAGCAGTAACCTCCTACTTTTGGGTGTCTCCCGTGCAGCTGGGCTGGTCCTACAGCAGAGCTACGGATATTTCCAGGCTGATGTGTCCAACAGTTGTGTCAGCAAACACCAATAGGATGGAAAATTGTGCTGCATTAGACTGCTATAGCTCACGGCCACGGACAAGCCCGTGCCTCGTCCCCCAGGGCTGCTGGCTCTGCTGCTGCAAGCAGGAAGGGATGAAAGCAGGGGGCATCTCTCACCTCTGAGTATTTATTGCAGATGTAAACAAAGCAGAAAGATGAGCTGGGAGGAGCAGCTGTTAAATTATCTTTACTGTATTGTTAAAGTCACCAAAGGGAGACCGGATAAATCTATTTGTTCTGGCTTCACAGTGACAGCCGAACTCTTTTCTTTTCCCCCTTTTTTCTTTAGGAGCTGATTCTGCACGCTGAGGAACCATTTACAATAGAGCAAAATAAGAGTTCTAATTCTGTTCCGTCAGCAAACCCTTTTGCATGGGTGTAAATCATCCAGCCGGGTAAAACTCAGGAGAAAAATGTAGTGCTACTTCCAAGTTTCAAGCCACACAATGTCCTATAATAAAAGCATCATGGATTTCCAATTTACTTGAAAGTATTAGGAGACGTGGTGCTATTTTTCTTCATGGAGCACAGGGGATGGTCTGCGGTTGTGTGGGAAGAGCAGGGCAGGTATTTCACCTGGCTCTGGTGCTACGTCACCTCTGGAGACGAACATGGCTGTAGGGTGGCAGCTACAATATGCACAGGTTCTGGATTAAAACATCTGACTTGAAGTCAGGGAGAAGTCCTCATAAATTTCAGCACAGAAATGCAACCAGGGCGATTAACAACGCTGCAAACCCCAGTTAAATTTTCCATGGTCTTTTTAATACCTATCAGGCAGTATTCTTTTTATTTATTTATTTATTTATTTATTTATTTGTATTTTTATTGACTCTTAAAAACAAATAATTAAAAATGAAGAAGCAACTGTTGCTAAAATGAGGAGAATGCTTGCCCTAGTCGATGCTGCTCCCCTACAGAATTTGACCACTCTTTGCAAGCAGCTTATTCACTGACCTGCTGCCAGGAATGCAGGTTTGCGTTTTTCAACTAAATTATGTCCAGTACAGTATATAAGACCCCCTCTTAACCCCGCACCACCTACAGATTAGATCAGCATCGCCTCAGACTCCATCTGTCGGGTCATTACTGACAGCTCAGGGAGCACTCAAAGCAGGACCCCACGGGAAGCAGCTTAGCGGCGTCGCTGCCAGTAGTCACCTCTCAAGTGACTTCTCCTTCTCTCACCCACACCATTCCCCAGTTCACTTTTAATTTTCCGAGTTTCACTTTATTTCCTAATAAAATAGCCCCTTGGATCCTTTGTAAACGCCTTGCTGGAACGGTGCTATGTTACACCTCCCTCTCATTAGCCAGTAAGCCTCTTTAGTTTATCAGAGACAGAAATTAATTTCATTTGCCACAATTTCATTCTGATGAACCCTGGTGCCTACTGATCACAATAGCCATTTTTTCCCTGTAGGTGCTAATAAACAGATGACTTCTTTTTAACCATTCTTGCAATGCGTGTTGCACTGAAGCAGTCCCTTGTCCTGCATCGTGTTTCTGCAAAAAGCAGGCAGGTCCCTCCCTGCCCAGCCTTCGGACCTCATCTGCCCTCTGTGAGCTCTTACTAGTCACCGGTGTTCCTGGTATCGACCCAATAATCCTTTTATCACCCTATGATAAATATCATCAGACCATGAGTATTCTGATAGCTTCACCCGTGCTTGCTTTTCACCAGCAGCTCTCAGAGGCACGGAGGTGGCTGTAACAACGCCAGAAAGCAACATGCAATCTCCATACGGTTGTTACCATGTCTTTCTTCCAGTAATTTACTCGAAGTTTGGATGAAAGCTGTCTTTCCAGGTTTTTCAGGAGCACTACACCCATCTAAGGCTCAGGCTTGCTTCGTTTTGGACTCTGCAGCAGGAGTTAATGGAGCCCGACAACTTGCAGAGACACACGGGGAGAACAACGTGCTTTCTGCGTCCCGCACACAGTCCACAAACACAGAAAAAACATTCTATATACTGTGCAAGAGGGTTAGAAACTGTACCCCTTCCCTGAAATTTTCAGAAAAATTGTTGTTGTCTTAATTTTCTAACCCCCAGTTCTTTTGGGGAACATTAAGGACTTGGACTCCAATTTATGCAAACTTCCAGTTTTAAGTTTTTTATTTTTGCTTTTGTTTGTTTGTTTGTTTTTCAGAGCTGAAAGCCACAGATGCAAAAGGCAAGAAGCAATATACCAAAATCCCACAGACTTCGTGCAGATAAAGAAGCCAACTGTTGGATCTTCTTCGATACGTTTTCTCATATTACATACTCCTGTAGGCATTAGCTTCTGCATTTGGGAAGAGCACCAGAAACAGAAGAAGCCTGGGTCCCCCTGTTTTGGAATTTCTCGTAAATCCTTCCATGGCACATGGAGGGATGTGCACATGAGGGCAGGGAACTGCCACCTCTGCTCGCCCCAAAAACCCTCTGACCCTTTCTGGTGCTTCGGTGAACCCCAAACCAGTCCCTTCCTTACACACCAATGCCTTTATCAGTTTCTTTCTGTGAATCCCAACTGATGAAGCAATTTGGATAGGCTCGACGAGTGATTTGGGGTGGACGAGCGTGGAAGAATGTGTCCTACACGCAGACATGTATGTAGGAAAGACAGGGACAAATGGCCTGTAGATAAATTGCCCTGCAGATTAATTTAGCCTATTATCCTTCCCACACTTGCTCTCTTAGCTTTAGCATTTAACGTGGGTTTAATACTCGGTACGGCGCTGTGAAAAGTAAAGATGAAGGGCACTTTACTGATGTGAATGAGTGATCGATTGCCTTCGCTCTCCTTGAGAAACTACGCTGAAACCATCATTAATAAAAGAGCTGGTGCTTTGCACTTTTGAGTATGAAAAGTTTTGTTGAAGAGATGCAGATCTTTTGAGGCTTTATTCTGTTTTTCAAGAGATGTTTTTGCTGTTTCCTGTGTTTTCTTGCCAATTTTTTTTTCGGTGGCAAGAAGATCCAGAGGAAATAGATGGAACAAGGGAATAAATTGTACAGATTTCTGGGACAGAGGCATTTTCACACAAGAAAAGTCATGTTTCATTTAAGAAAAGCCAACTTTGCTTAAAACCAGGCAATTTTAATTGAAAAATGAAACCATTTTACTTAAACGACCGCGAGGTGTTTTGCTATTTTGTGAAGTGAGCAAGAAATGTAAGGCAAACAAACACCTTTCAGCTTGCTGCTATTTTTTGTGTATTTCCAGCTAGAGGTATTAAGGCACTCCTATGTGTATACTTAAATTAAGCAACATGCCTAAACCCAATCCCTCGGTCAGGATTTAAGTGAGAAAGAAAAGGCATTAGCAGTGATTGTACCACTGAATTGCCAATGTGTAGCAAACAGGTTGTCCTACAAACCTGTGAAAAATGTCCATCCTTTAACTAGCAAAAAAATCTAAATAGAAAGACAATGACCAAGTAATTCTTTTGTAGTCTAAAGTGAAAAAAAAAAAAAAAAGAAAAAGATGGTTTATCATCTCTGAGAAGCTCAGCTTTAAGATTAAACATGCAAAGCTCCACGAAACACTGCACCAGTGCACAAAAGCAAATGCTTCGTGTTTAACCATAGCAGGAATTGAGTGCTCCGTATTTCAGAAGGAAGCATATTGGCAAAGGAAACGTATCCAGTGAAGTTATATGGACCACCCCGTCCCAGATAACAAACAAACGAAGGAAAAGTACCCATGAAGCTCACAGCCCAGCTCAGAGGAAGGTGTAATACGTGCCGATCTCCTTGGCAGGCAATGTGAAGACGCTTTCAAAAAAAAACAGCAGTACTGAAAGCAATGGGTTGTCAGGTTTGTTAGAAGTGCACATTTTAGACACTGAAGAAACCCTTCATGAACCCTCCTATTGACGTTAATAAATGTTTCACCCTAAATATCAGTTTGTTAAGCTGTCTGGACAATGCATGTGGACTGGTATTTACAGCAGATGTTGAAGATAAATGCAAAATCCACTAATGGAAAAATGTCATACAGAGAAACTGAGAATTTAGCAAATTCATTTAATTTGCTTCAGCACCATCAGTGGGCAGAGGCAGGGGAAACAGCAGAGATAGTGGCAGAGCTTTTGGCTTCCAAGACAGGTGTATAAGGATCCTGCAAACTGGATTTCTTGTGACATTTTTTCTTTTCCACCTGGAAACCCCATTAAGATGGGGCATGAAGATTTTGGGATTAGGCATTTGGGATTTCAGCATATCTGGCCATCCCAAAAAAGTCTACTTCATGCATCTGCAGAACCCATGTGCAGCAAGATCTTATCTTCCTAAACAGAAAAAGCAACCTCTGGACCTCTCATGTATCACACAGCACATAAACACAAAGACCTTTCTGTCCACAAAAACCCCACAATCTTAATGTAGTGACTTTATGTGCTCAAACACACTTCTGTTCCCAAACCGGACCCTATAGCCCCTGCCCAGCTGCACGACTTGGTCCTGTTTTCTCTCTCCTCCTCCTGTTCCTGCCCTGGAAGGGATTTTGGAGAGCAGCAGTACGCAGATAGGGAAGCCAGCTGGAGGAAAGAGCCACTTCAAAGTACAACGTGAAGCATAAAAGTCAAAGTTGGTGACAGGGTTGGCACCTTCTGAACACATTCCCTTGAGGCACACGTGCCAAGGTCTGATTTTTCTGATTTTTGAGCACGACGGGGTAAAAAAGAAAAAAAAAGTTAATATATGATGGAAAACAGCTTTAAACTGTGTTTGCTTGAGAGCAAAATTTTTTGTTACGGCTTTATTTGTTTTCATACTGCATTTCATTTTCTAAAAGCACAGCGATGACTAAAAGGAGTTGTGCTGGGAAGAGAAATGGATCTTCGCAGTCAACTCACCACCTATTGCTCTATCCTATATACTTCATATGCCTCTTTAAATGACATCTCTGCAACTTTCTGAACATCAGGGCAAGCTGTGAAATGCACGGGAAATTAATATATTTATCCCGTGCAGAGTGCAATACACTTAAAATATTGAGCTCCTGATCTCTAAATACTTTTCTTCCTGTCTCCTTCACTGTCCTTTCCATTCAACTTACGCTTTCCTCTGCCTTGCATCGTCTTTCTAGCAACGCTTTAATTTAGCTGGCAGAAAAAAAAGAAAAAAAAAATTGTCTCTTTTCAGGAATGATTAGGTTTCAAACAAATAAATAAATAAATAGATAAATAAATAAATAAGAGAGAAACTATTAAAAGAAACGCTACTTGTGAGGCTTCTCCGCTGATCAGCCCCACATTTCATCAATTTAAAGATCCTTCAGGCTCTCAGGTGACAATAATGTGTAATTCCCAAAGTGCCACGAGTCGCTCTTCCCCACCACCCGCCAGCGGACAACAGATCATAAAGCAGCCTAGCAGTTAGATTACAAAAACACAAGGCCCTTTATTGGCCAATAAAACACCCGCAAGAGTAACCATGTGAACGAAGACCCCGTTTTGTGGGGCAATAAATTTTGCACCAGCACCCAAAAGGCATTGCTATTACGGGAATTGTGCAAATCGCCAGCCATGGTCCGTGGCAAAAACATCTTCGGCTGTGGCCAGAAGGACACGTATTTCCAGGGGGGAGAGTAACAATTAAAATGCGCTGCCAGTGGTCCAAAAAATTAAACTTCAAAGAGATATTCCCCTAATAATCGGGCACAAATATATAGTAAAACAATAAACAAACAGGATAAAAGGTCTGAGGAAGTTCATCGTAAACCGACAGGCTCTGAGGTTTGTTTCGGGTAAGGCAAGACTATCTTTTTCTGCCGGCACAAGGCAATGGACCAAGCACATAATGAACCCAGATACAGCAACTCTGTTTATAGTGAAGGACAATGGAAATATCCAGTTGTTCCAATCCATTCAGATGTGAAAACTGTAGGTCCCGTTGTCAGAAACCTTTGCTGCTGATAGCAAATTTGTTCTCTGGGGGGAAATGGATTCAGTTTAGGAATTGCTTTTAAGAGTCCACTGCAGGTACTTGAAAGAAGAAAATTACCTGATGAAAGATCAATAATGTTTCTCCTCTTCCTGAATTGAGGCTTATGAACGGAATAAAATATTCCATGGCCGGATTCTCTGTCGCCTTGCTGCAACGCAAGCTATTGTAGATGTAACTAAGCTAAAAAATTACACATCTACAACCATGTTGTGCAAATCATTGCATATGTGCAGGTAGGTACACAAGAAGAAAAGAAAACAGAGAAAGTCACATTCAGTGCACTGTAATAGCAGAGCAATCAGCCCAAGCATGCTTCCTTGCGCTCTTAGTGCTTAAAAGCCAGACGTTCGTTCCAAATTGCAAGCATGCTAGGTTTATGCAACAGCTGCCAAAGGGCTGTGCACATGGATCCAGCTGACAAATTAAAACAAATACAGCAGCATTGTCCATTAAAGCACCACAGCAGAGGTATTCCTGAAGGATATGACCAATTTTTTTAAAAAAAATAAAGGGATCTTACATCACGACAGCGTCAGACTGAAATGCAAGAAGCTACAGGGAGCGATCCTAAATATTTTTATTTATTTTTTCTTTCTTTCCTAAATAGACAGAAAAGTGTTGTTTTTTTTTCAGACAGAAACTGACTTCTTGAGCAGAATGAAGATCTGGAGATCTTCAGGGACGTGAGATCTTGGGTAAATTATGTTGGCTTGGCTCATAAGGAGCACAGAGAGGTTTTCACCTCCTGCTTGCTTGCCAGCTAACTCAAGCGTACTACACAGTGTGTGCTGTGCAGTACCAGGAGGCACGTGCCAGCTCCAAATCTTGGACTGATTTTGAGCAATCTGAATTAATAATCCCTAAACGAAACCATTACAGTTAAAGGGTAAGGATAAACCGTAAGATTAGGAAGCACATTTTCCCACGCTGAAAAAGAAAAGAGTGTCTCTTAAAACATATCTCTGGTCCTTGTACCTTAATCCTGGGCTGGCTATCAGATGGTAGTGCCACATTCAGAAAGTCCCTTGGCCTTTTGGGGTCCAAACACCTCTGACATGTTGGATTCTAGGTTGTTTTGATGTTACCCCAGATGAGACTTTGGGGGTAATTGCCATCCAGCGTTACTTCTTTCACTGACATCAAATTTCACAGCTGTCCCAAACCAGTCCTTGTGTTTAGTTTCAGGACTCTACTCAATTGCACGGCATGCAAATACTCGAAGAGATCCACATTCATAATTTCTAATATATGTAACATCCAAGCCAGCCACCTAATCACCTATCAACCAGGATGACACCACCGTGTAGGTACCAACGTACATATGTTGGCACTCTGTTTGCTTAAAGTCCTGTAGGAACTTACTGCCTGCTCCCTCCAAAGGCTTAGAAAAACCTGCTTTGTGGAGATAGGCAGCTTTCCTGCTCTTAAAGCTCTCTTGCCATCCAGACTGATGGGTTCCTGCATAGAGAACCCCCAAAATTAGGTCTGCTACTGCCAACCCGCAAGTTGTATCAAATCTTATGCCTGGATCATTCATCTGGGTCTCTTCCCCCTGTCCCTAAAAGACTCAGAAGACATGCAGTCAGCACGAACAAGTTATCAGACATTATTGAACGCTGCTGTTTTCCGAAACCAAGGTTTATGTCACACAATGAAGACCCAAGCAGTCAGCATTGCTCTTGAGCAGGGGCTTCAACGAGAAGACCTCCAGAAGCCCCTTCTGAGCCAACACCATCCTGTGACTCAGTCTGCCTAGGCTGGTGTCTTTTCCAGACCTTAACACCGTTTTCCCAACCGCTTCAGTCCAAGGGGAAATTCCAGCCCCCAAGGGATGTGTCTGTTCAATCATCAGAGTTTATCAAAATATTTGGTAAGCCCCAAATCAATCATACAAGTTTAAAAAAAAAATAATACATATATATATAAAAATATATATACATATATATATACACACTGCTTCCTGATTATCTGCTTTCCCATATTAATGACACAAAAGAACATTAAGTCAATGGTACGTGGAACGGCAAAGAGGCCTGGTGATATTTTTAGCTGCACTTGTCAAACACGAATGTTCTGCCTGTACATTTCACCCCATTAGTCTAACATTAGCTGGATATTTCGTGGTCATAAGCTCCTCTGAGCAGCTACATCAGGCAGTGGACATATGCTCTGCCAGACCAAATGCATTGCCAGGCCCGACTCTTGACGTGCACCTTAAAGTCCTTAAGGTGTTAAGGGTGGCCCTGCAGCCAGTCACAACTCAGCACGTTACTGGGACTTCACTGTCACATGCAAGCACAATCCTGGTTCAGCAAGATTTTGGCAATTTTTACACCCCTGGTGAGTCCAACATAATTTTCTGACGTAGAGGTGGCTCATAATCGGTGCTCCTGCTTTTCACGTGGATGAGTCTTTATCACCTGCTTCTTATCCATCTGCAGACGCTGCGGTGCGATGCCGTGTCTCCTCTCCCTCTCCTCTCCCAAAACGGGGACGCTTTTCCTTTGGGGGTGTTGCTGGGAGCCCTTGATAGCTCGAGGGAGCCTCATGCACCCCGCGCCATCTCACCCTCACACCGGCAGGCTCGCACTTCCAGGCCAAAAACACATTTCCAAACAGACTTAAATAAAGGGATGCGTTTACTATCTCTCCCAGAGGATAAAACATTTCTGTCAGGGACTGAATCTTATCTGCCCTAAAAGCTTCCACAGAGGGAATTTGCTGAATCAGATGAATTTGATTACTCCTTATCAATCTCTTATATTAACGTATCGAATTAATGCGGCTTTGGAAGTGTGCCTTATTTTTATTATTTTGGAGGTTGAAAGATGTCAGAGAAAACTACAAAGAAAGGACTTTGGGACTGTCTCCCCAAGAACAGAAAGTAAATTCAGCAAAGCCACAGCAGCTGCTTTTGAGCAACGGTACAAAATCAACTTGTCAAATGCCTGGATGTGTGGCAGGGAAACTGATGGGGAAGAAGATTTCCACCTCAACTGCTCAGCCAGTGATTATGTAATTTTAGGGTCTTTTTTCTTAATGGAGAACAAAATACTGCAGAAATACTCCTCTTCCCTTCTGCCCCCCTCCCTGGACAGCTGCCTTTTTAACACTCTCGGTATTGGCGTGGTAGCTCTCCAAATGTGAAGCGGTTGAAAAACAGCAAGCAAAATTACTTGAAAAGAAAAAAGATCAATTAATCTACTAGTCAAATCACCTACTCTCTCTCCCATGGACCAAAATAGAATCACTCTTGAAAAGAGACAATCCAGTAATTTATCAACTCCCCTTTTAATACTGAAGACAGCACGTCTTCAGCTCCCCTTGGCTCACGACTCCAGCCCCAATACCTGGCACGGCAAACTGAGATTTGCCCAAAATTTCATGCGTTCAGCTACACCTACCATTACTCACCATTAGGCTTCAGTCCAAGCTGTAGCAGTTACTACCTCTGTGGAGCTGGGGATTTGCCATCGAGAAACAAGGACCTAAGGGAACTCCGTAATTTAGTTATTAAATCAGACTGAAATATCACATGATTTTTCCTGTGTCGCACTGGTAGTCTTGATGGTCACTCAAGTCAAAACAGCAACTCCTCTACTATTCCCCAGGCAGCCTGATACTGTCCAGACAGTAAATCAGAGGTTATAAAAATTTTACCACAGTTTAGGCAGCACTCTGTCATGGAGAGCCCAACAGCTCAGTAACAGCTGTCGTGGACTCTTGAGAAAATCTCTTTACTGATGGGATGGCTGGGGGACATTTAAGGTATTTCTCCGCATTGTTAAAAAGGCAGAGCATCTTAGTGTCTCCCCGAAACCACACAGATGTCAAGTAATAACAAGAAAGTAATAAAACTGTGGGTTCAGGGGAAAGCAGTGACCGTAACAGAACCTCTTTCATAGATGTTGGCTCTTTCCATGTTCCGTATTTCGCAAAAACAATTTCTCATGTCAAAGAAAATAACTACTCCTTACCTGCAGGACAAGGTGGAATTTTACCGTGTGATTGTACTAGTTGGTATAAGTATTCCTCCACATGTTGATTGGAAGAACAAAAAAGTATTAAAAACAAAAGAAGAAGAAGGAGAAAGAACCTTAAAAAGGAGATGTCTATGTTCATTTTCTGCAACTCTGTTCTTTAAAAGAAGATCAAAAACTCAGGTTACCAAAAGCTGCCACCTTCCAGCCACACATCCTGCTGTTTCCCATCAGCAACCCCTTTTTACTTTCTTTTTGTTTGTTTGTTTCCTATTTCATAAGTGACTCCAAGGTCAAGCCTTCCGCCACACAGATAGCACTGGCCATGCACATTATGCTCCCCTGGAGAGCAGGGCATTTGCTTTTCCTTTTAAAATATTACTGGGAAAGGAATGCAATTATGAGTCAAGTAGCTTCTGTCTTGCAGTTTTGGCTACTTCTCCGCCTCAGTTTCCCGTTCTGTCATATGCAGAACTCATTTTTGCTTCTGATCTCTTACTTTGTGCACCTTGGCTACCGGGACTGGAGGTTCTAGGGAGCATCACCCAGTTCAGCAATACGATGCTCTCATTTGGACTCTCATTGCAATACAAACACTAGCAAACAATATCGAAATCTCATTTCGGGAGCAAGATGTAATTGGGTCTGAACTTACCTCCGGTCTTACACTGACGTAATTCCATTAGCTTTAATGGAATTACTCTCGATTTGCACTGGTGTCTTGAATTGAGCTTTTGCTTTTCAGGATTTATATATTTTGTTTTCCTACCATTAAAAAAAAAGAAGCCAGCTAAAGTCATTTCCAAGCCATTTTTTTCTCCTATAAATTCAAGCATTATCTTAGTTTATCTGTGTGACCTCCACTTGCTCTTGTACATCAGCCATCTTATTATTCACGGTTCCTGCAGGACGCTGCATTCCATTATCTTCTATTTATAATCCAAGATGTCTGAGAACAAAGGGGACAGTGTGCTCCGGTATATGCCTTTCTGGCCTTGTTACTATTTTTCTTAGTTGTTTCCAGGTGCTCTCCGCATACGGTCTCTCACCTCTTGAAATTTGTGTTTTTTAATTGTAGCTTCCCACAACCCATCTCATGGCTATTAAAAGGAAGATTCAAAAAGGCACCGCAGAAAATGTGTGGTTTAACAGAAACATACATAGCGATTTTAATTTTACATCCAGTTTAGTTCAGACCAGGTGCAAAACCATACCTAGAGATCTGATGGGTGATCAGTGCAAGGTGGGAGATGGCTCCCACACACTCTGTAAATAATACTAAATTATTTATTTCCTTGAAATATAGTGCGGATTTATTTTGTAAATTAGAAAGAAAAGGGGAAAGAGAAATAAAAAGGTATGGAGCATACCCAGGTAACGTGAATAACCCAATCAAATACAGGCAAGTACAGGCAAATTATATGCCACAAAAGTGTCTGTTTCTCTCCATTGACTAAAGGGAGCTTATGTGTGACCAGCTCAGTGAAAACACCTCTGCCGAAACGTGTGAATCGCTCCCGGCAGGAGGGGAGACCTGCTCACCTCCAGCATCTGCCCGTCTTTGCATAGTTCGAGCTTTTCCTTCTGTTCTGCAAATGTCTCCTCGGAAAAAGCAGTTCAAAAGACTTTCAGATACCTTCTCAACCTCTCTTTCATTTCACAAGTGGAATCAAACATAGCACACCAAACCCCTGGGGGCTAGTTTCCCTGGACCACCACATTCAAGACTATTTTTAATTGAATTTCCCCCCCTTTTAATTCCTTTTAATTTAAATTTTAATTTTTATTTAATTCCTCAATTGTTGTTGACTTCTTATAATTTCTTGTCGCTCCCCTTCCTGCTAGATTTAAGAGCTCTTTAGACGCCACTGCTTTCCCCCCTTGAAGGTGCTTGTACTCTGTAATTAAGTCACCTCTCAGTCTCGTTTCGAATAAACTAAACTGGCTGTGCTACAAGGCTTGCTAAGGAAGATATTTTCCCCAGATCTCAATTATTTCTTCTTTTTCCTTCAGATCCTTTTTGGAGTTTTGCAACAATCCCTTAAAATCACAAACACTGAAAACATTACAGTGCGTTCCAGTGGCAAATTCTTTAGTTACAGAGAGAACAAAAAAAAATCATCACCTTCCTGCTCCAAACCCAGTATTTAATGGTTCATACAGTTGTGAATGCCATCCCTGGGAATCCACGCCAAGTTCCTTGACCCACTTCAGGTCACCACTTTGCAACATGCATCCCAGTTTTATGAGCACAGTTCATAGTGCTTTCTCTTAGCTATAATTCTGTGTTTGGATATACAGAGACATGGTGCTAGAAAAAGCTTAGCCTCACACTGGTACCAGCTCCTCCAGACTCCTCAGTGGTGCCACTGATCTTTGCATCAGCTCTGAATTTTAGCAGCAACATTTTTACAGGCACTTAGTGCTGACTGGTGACATGACTTAGCAAACAGAGAAAACACATTTGAAATGCTCTGTTTTGATTCTTAACTTTGCAGAGAGCTGTCACTCTTATCCTGTCTTGCAAACTCAGTAAACCAAAGAGGAAAACTCCGCTTGGGTGTATGTGCCCGTGTGTGTAAGGGGCAGAGAGATTTAGGAAAGACAGATGATATATTTAGGTGACAAGGGAGCATGTAGCTCTTCATCACATTGAGACCTGGGCATTTATCATTCTACCTTGAAGCCCCTCTTCAATGGAAAGAAAAGTGGGCTGTATGTGATCTTTGTAGGTCCTTACCAACCAAACTAAATTCTATTCTATTCTATTCTATTCTATTCTATTCTATTCTATTCTATTCTATTCTATTCTATTCTATTCTATTCTATTCTATTCTATTCTATTCTATTCTATTCTATTCTATTCTATTCTATTCTATTCTATTCTATTCTATTCTATTCTATTCTATTCTATCCTATTCTAATCCTATTCTATTCATCGGAGAGAGAGCATATATACCAGCCAGCTCCCAACACGGGAAGCTAGGCAATGCATGGCAGCAATGCCTCCCACATGCTCTAGAAGTAATCGCAGTTCACCTGGACTTCCCAGCTGGGTTTAAGGAGGAAAAGATTAGGAGAGGACGAGAAATGCAGAGGAAGCTCTTACAAGGGACTTTTTCTGGCAGGCTTCATCACGTGAGAAGTTACATGCCTGCCAGTTCTGAAAGAGTCAAGTGCAAGCCATTTCTAGCTTCTTGCTAAAAAAGAAAACACTCTCAATTCATTTGGCTTCCCAAAAAGCTTTTCTCAATTTCAGCCCTGAACAAGATAATTAATTCACTTAGAGACAAGTACCACAAAACTCGGTTAAGAGATAATTGATCCTGATAGCCAGAGGAAGACACCGGGCAATCCGTTTGCTGTACAAAGCCTACCAGACTGCTGATGCACGTCCGCGCAGAGCTCGTACCACGAGGGCCAAATGCCCTCCCAGCCCCTACACGGCTCTTCGGGGTGTGTAAGTGGCAGAGCAGCTTCCATCAGTGCTCAGCTTCACAGAAATCACCTTCTGCCTCCAACAGTGTCAGGGACTTGACATCTTGGTAGCAGGTCTTTCCCTGAAGCAGGCAGGGAGGAACACATGGCACTTTGTCCCCTCCGCACACGAGCATCCTTGCTGGTACCGATGCATGGAAGTATCTGGTCTTGGCAGCAACAGGGCACGAGAACACCACACATCTGGTTGTGTGCAACACACTGTTAAAAAGTGCTACCGTTATGGAGCACCAGCCCAACCCAGATCCATCTTTATTAAAAGGATTTAACAGTCTTAACTGATGTCATTCAAAACTGTAGGTATTCAAATCCATTTGCAGCACACGACAAGGGGTGAAAATTATTTATTTATCCCGTGCTTCTTGCTGAATGCTTCTGAGCTTGGCTTTGTGTTGGTTGGGAACACTGATCCTTGCCAACTTTGCAATGCATCTTCACCAAACCCTGCTGGAAGCGAGGTGACCTGCCAAAAACCCCTTCACTGTACATGTTTCCCAGGATATTGCAGGGGCAGGGAGGGGTTTCCCTCATTCCGTCTGCTGCAAAGACATGGTTTTAAGGGCTGGTATGCTGCTGATGCAATCCTGTTTCTTTACAGAGAACATGCGTAAAAGACCTGTTCCCCAAGAGCAACAAAATGAGAAAACGAAGCCAAACAACCAGCCATCAGTTTCTTTTCAAGCTGCTTCTCCGGCAAACTCTGTGTCCCCAAGCCTCCTGTCCATCTGAGCGCGTCCACAGCCACCCTCCCGTTGCCTTTTTTTGCATACTGCAGGGTGGGAGCTTTCATCAGCTGCATAATGGAGCTGAACCTTTCCTTCTGGTTAGTCTGAAGAAAAAGCAACCTGCGTATCCACCACCTTTGGGGAAGGGAGTTTATCTCTGAACAGTTGCACTTATGGGAGCCAGCCAGCAGATGGAAAATAGAGTATTACCTCTGAAATCTTCGCTGGCTCTTCGTTGCGGCAATTACTGATTACAAAAATAAAGGTGCTGCTAACGCTGAGGTAAAGTGCGATTCCATTTCTCATTGACTTCACATTTGTGCGTTGTCTTTTTTTTTTTTTTTTAAATGTTCTCCCTTATGCAAGACCTTGAGTATTTATTTTGACAGCTTACATTATTCAGCAAGCAATTAAACTTTCAAATGTATTGTGTTCTCATAGCTTAAAATAGCTTTGGCAACATCAGTTGGGTTTCTCAATCCCCCACAGGATGAAGATAAAGAACATCTCTGCTGGATCCTTTTGCGGGTTGCTTTTTTAAGCAAATACAGTATTTTAGACAGTCTTCATGTTTTGACGTCTTTACGCAAGCCCGGCAAATACTACTTGCGGAATTTCCCCAAAAGTTAAATCAGCAGCAGGTAAATGGAATATAATTTAGCGTAATGGAAGGAAGCACGAGATGTGTGATGAATAAACTATACTGGCGGACTCCATAAATTCATATGGTTCATGGCCCTGCCTATTCTCTGTATCTCCAGGACCAGTCTCTCCAGTTATAACACAGAATGAAAGTAACTGTGTTCCTGTAAGAAGCCACGTGTTGAACCGAAGCAACTGCAAATTCATTTTCCTCTGCTGGCTTTGACTCCAGCATGGGACAAAGTAGACACAGGGTAGTGACGTCTTCAGCTGCCATGGCTGGTTTGAAGTGAGAGTAGAACAGAGCCCTGGACCTCCTCTGAATCGTCCCCAATCCACCCCACAACCCTTTTCGTCTAAAGAAGCCCTTCCAAAAACACAAGGCAGTATCAGCTACCAAACACAAACCTTGCATTTCCTCCCCATTTTCAAACACAACTCCCACGCTGTTTTCCTCGTTCCACCGCTTCCCTCAACCTCCTCGTTTTGCTACCTGCAAAACGAGCTCTCTCGTCGTCTCCTCTTCCCTTTCTGCTGGCAGCCACCACCCACATGAGTGCCACCTCTGCTCACTGCTGAGGCTGGACGCACAGATACACATTAGTGCTAATGTTACTGGCCTGCTAATCCGCAGAGAGCACCTCTAGCCAGCAATTTGCTGTTCAATTTGAGGACAATATTAAGGTTACCGATTTGCTTCTCCCATCCTGTTGTTTAAGGGGACCTAGGACAGCTTTCAGCTATTTTTGCTAGCTTTTAAATGAGAGGGAAAGCATCAGGACAAGTCCTCTACAAGAAGTTTTAGGTTTGTTTTTAGCTCCAGAGTGTTGGAGCTTGGAAAGGAAAGGAAAGGAAAGGAAAGGAAAGGAAAGGAAAGGAAAGGAAAGGAAAGGAAAGGAAAGGAAAGGAAAGGAAAGGAAAGGAAAGGAAAGGAAAGGAAAGGAAAGGAAAGGAAAGGAAAGGAAAGGAAAGGAAAGGAAAGGAAAGGAAAGGAAAGGAAAGGAAAGGAAAGGAAAGGAAAGGAAAGGAAAGGAAAGGAAAGGAAAGGAAAGGAAAGGAAAGGAAAGGAAAGGAAAGGAAAGGAAAGGAAAGGAAAGGAAAGGAAAGGAAAGGAAAGGAAAGGAAAGGAAAGGAAAGGAAAGGAAAGGAAAGGAAAGGAAAGGAAAGGAAAGGAAAGGAAAGGAAAGGAAAGGAAAGGAAAGGAAAGGAAAGGAAAGGAAAGGAAAGGAAAGGAAAGGAAAGGAAAGGAAAGGAAAGGAAAGGAAAGGAAAGGAAAGGAAAGGAAAGGAAAGGAAAGAGAAAAGCGAAAAGCGAAAAGCGAAAAGCGAAAAGCGAAAAGCGAAAAGCGAAAAGCGAAAAGCGAAAAGAGAAAAGAGAAAAGAGAAAAGAGAAAAGAGAAAGAGAAAGATGGAGTGTTTCACACAATGACGTCCTATGGTTGCTATTATTTCTTCTGCAGGTTAATATCCTGATGACGTTAGACTGAGGGACTCATACCTGGGAGTGCACTGTAACTGGTTATTATACTGTCACCACTCCCTGTAAACATACCTTTGTTGTCTCTGCTCAATAAAGCAAGGATTAGCTGTTATTTTTTCCCTCTGCCACTTAACATGAGACAATCTCCTGTCCTCCCTCGGATGATCTATGTCCCCAGGTAACTCATCATCCTACTCCTCCTCTTGGCTTCCACCACCCCGTCCCAGAGAAGACAGCCACGCAGTAGTACTGCAGCTGACATATTCACAGCTCTCAAATCTAAAACCTGGCTTAGATTTTCCATCCTATACGGCACGTGTTATATGAAGGATGTACTTACAGAGCATTTTGCAAGCAGAGGTTTCCCAAAGGGATCCTGCAATACAGTCCCACCCGGGAAACACAACAGCCACCACAGCTTGCAGAAAAAAGAGATTTTCTCCTAGAATACGCTGGACAATCCCCATCCTTTCCAAAGGTAACAAGCAGTAATTTGCTATCGTTGTTCTGGTCTGAGAACATATGTAAGACAACGTTTTTAGGCAGAGGCAATATCTTTTATCAAAAAAGGCAGAGCTGGAAGAAGCTTTAGGCCTACAAGACTGGTCTTGTATGTCTGAAGAAAGCTCATCTATTTTTCCAGCTCGAACACTTGGTCTAATAAAAGACGCTAACTCCATCTACAAGCCTGTCCAATGAAAGAAACATGAACTCTTTAATAAATACCCAGTCTGAGCTAGACCAGGTCCTGCTGAACAGCACGATACTGAAATATCTGCCTTTACAAGGCAAAACCTGACCTCGGTCTCCTACCGCAGTCCTCCTCCTCCTCATCTGGCTCCCCCACACGCTCTGCGCAAAGCGCTGCTTTTCTGCCTTGCTTTGCACACCCAGCATTGAGGCTGCTAAGGCGCACAACATTACTTTTTTTCCTTTCCTTTTTCCTTTCCTTTAATGCAACAAAATGAACATAAAGAGAAAAGATGCCTCTAATGTGAGGTTTCGCAAAAGAAGCCCTTTTGCTCAAGGATAGCAGGATCCCCTCACTTTACGGACACCATGAGGTCCTGCCTTCTCCCCTGCTCAACCCGTGCAGGAGGTGCCAAGATGAGGAGCACAGACATCAATACATCGTAGCCACACGTGTGCCAATGGCCTCAAATTTGGTCTCTGAAAGGCAGCCAAGGTCACAAACACTTGGCGTTTCCAATGAGCCATGACATTTACGGACTCCTGTCCGGGCTGCAACAGCCGGCACATCACAGCCTTGGAGGAAGCTGAAGATGGTGAGGAGGTGGATGAGGAGCATGGAAGTGGAAACGTCTAGCTATTCAGGCAGGCATGGCCGGTTGCTTTAGCCCTGTTGATTTTTCGGTGCTGTACTCACCGCTCTGAACACTTGGTGCATCCTCAGAGGCCAGATGCTCACTACCCTGGCTGAAATCAAACCAACTTTACTCCACCAGGAGCTGCCTGTGCAGGTCGTTTCAGGTGCAGCTCAACATTCACGTGTCGGGAGCTGGCTCTTATCAACCTGTGGTTCCAGTAAGAGAAATTTCTTCGTGGAAAAAGCCATGCTAGCTGGGTCACAGAAACAGCCCTTTTCTCCCCTTTTCAGAGAACAACGTCAGCTAGTTTTCTTTTCCGAATCCACACCAGGGTTCTCGGTCTGGCATTGCATTAACTCACACTTTGCTTTCACGTAGCCCCTGGGGAAGAAAAGCCTTCTCCTCCCATATCCCTCAAAGACTGGATTATGGAGGTCAGTCGTCACAAACCTGTTACCATCTCAGTGTGATTGATCACCGCCCCGACCGTCCTCAGACGAGCAATGATCTGCAAGCATTAGTCTAACATACGTGACAAAGACAGCCTAATTAACATATTATATTTTTATATGAAATTTAAGATTCAGCGTGTGCAGAGGATTATACAGAGTTGGAATACCATCCTGCCAGGCAGAGAAAGGCAAAGTGTTTTAACTCCCATTACGTTAATAACTTTGTAATAGTTCGGTTCAGTGTCAGGGCAATCAGAAGTCTCAGGGGAGGACACTGAAAGATTCTTTGGAGTAAATCGAGGAATATAATATTTTGAGGAACTGAAAGAAACACTGAAAAATAAAGGAAAATCAAGATGACTCACAGAAGGAAAAAAAAAAAAGAAAATAAAAATAAAGTCTCCCATCAAGGATACTGCAGATACCACACCATGCCTTGAATCAGACCCCCAACAGTCCATTGCCCATCATACCCAGTGAGACTTTTCCAATTATAGGACTCAATACTCCACAAAAACAGTGTTTGAGCATCACAGGGAAGCACCATTCACCGTGATCCAGCGTACAACGATGGCAAGGCCACCTTCAACTCAAAGACGTGCAGCATTTTTCTTCCAGCAGCCTAAGGAGATGGAATAGCCAGTCTCTGCACCACAAGCTGGCGGTCACAGATGAGATTGCAGCCCAGACCTCCCTTCCAGACCTTGCCGTTAAGTTCAAGCCACATGAACATGCCCTGGTCATGCCACTGTGGCTGATACCCACGAACTGTGCTGTGCTGTCACTGTCAGCCAAAAGGTACGTTCCTTGGGGTTGCGTGCATGGCAGTGGGATCCAGCAGTAAAAGGTATGAACTTCAGGATATTTTAATGACAGAAATAGCAATTACTTAACTGCATAGATTATATTATAGCCCAGAAGTGCTATTTTCCTCTTCTCTTTCCTCCACAACCAGTGTGGAGGGACTGTTTGGGAGAATCAGATATTGAAATATGCTATGGAATCAGACACTGAAATAAAACAGGGATGAATGCGAAGTGGTGAGACAGAAAAGCAGTCTGTTGCCTAAACCCTAAATCCCATCAGTCACCTCCACCATCTTATGTCCATTTATCTGAAAGCAAAGCAAAACTCACCAAGGGAAGGTGGGAGAAGGCCCAGAAAAGCACAGATCTGAATCCACGACAGAACAGCAGGAATAAAACAGATTGAATCTCTATTACCATGAGTTGCATATTACCTTTCGAAGTAAACCACCCCGTAAGGCAGTTTGCACCCAAGGCTCCCCATGTGCATCACTAAAACTTTGCAAAGTTCCTCTGAAAGCAACCACTGTCCTCATCTATGCACAAGAAAAAGTGGGCAAAACATTTTAAACCCCCTCCTATCCACATCATGTAGGTAAATCTGTAGCAAAACTTGTCATTGAACCAACGCAGCTCATGTATTTGTGCCAGTATTTGATACTTTCCTGTAGAATACACCAAAGTATCATGAATTGCGTTGGATGTGGCCACTAGTGGTCATCTGGTCAAGCTCTCAGCTTGATGCAAGGCCAGCTGCAGACACGCGAGGTTCTTCAGGGCTTTGCAACCATCCCTGTGCATCACGCACAAGAGCAGATGGGGCTGACGACAAAACACCGTGCAGATGTTGGATATCCTGATGCAACATATTCATGGAGAAATGACCTAAACATAAACTGAGCACAGATAAGTCAAGTTTAAACTAGGTATTGCAACCTACACACCGAGGTTTATATCTCATCTTTGCTTCATCACTAAAGTAGAGTAAGGTCCTATCTAGATCCACCTGGCACACAGAAAAAGAAAACAAAGAGGATGAGGGGAATCCTTGTCTGGAAAAGCTAAAGAGCTAAGATGTTCCGTTTCCTTTTAATATATTTATTTTTAGTGGAAATAGTCTGTAATCTAACAGGGTGAGCACTGCTTCCATGCCAAAGGAGAATCCATTTCCAGCCTTAATTAAACAACTTGAGTTCTCAATGCTTTTTCTCTAGTGCAGAACCTGATCTTTGTTCAGGAACACATACATGTGCCAAGCTAATTTAAGTCCACTTGAAGAAGAAGGTATTTTTGACAATAAAAGAAGCCATGGAAGACATTTTAGCTGCTTGCACCATATATTGAATAGCAAGTACCATTTGTTTCCTGCCCTCAGATGTAATGAATAACCAGGGAAAATGGAGCTACATTCTAGTTGTGTCAAAAGCATTGTACCTTCAGAGAGCTCTAATGCCTGGTTCTGACAAAACACACTCTCATTAGCAGGAGATATTGGTCATACAGTGGCATTCATTCCCCATTTGAAAATCAGTTCCCAAATCTGGAAGGACTGGGCATAACACAGAGCCATTTATTATACTGACCTTCACTCTCAGACTTCATTTGAGCTAATGTTAGCTGCGATAACAATTTTCTAGACAATGGCAACTGCACAAATTTGTCCTAGTTGAATGTTGGTTTAGTAATTACGAGTAGCTATTCTCTGCTGATAGAACAGTCTATTTAAAACTAGGGCAAAACAAGATATGGAGGAGTGCAGACATGAGATGGTACCAGACATCCTAGTTTGTAAATACAACTCATGATGCTCCGTCAATGGTCATGCAACTTTGTCAACCACGTAAAATCAGCTTTAGAGAGAAAAAAGAGAATAGGAACACTAAATAGCTGGGAACTAACAAGATGAAATAAACAGTAATAACAACTATAAGTGCATTATTAATGAACCTTTCTGTAGTAATTAGGTAACTTGGGCAATCAGACTGTTACAGTGATAACTGGACTCACAAAAACTCTGTGGTTCCATAAAGATGGTGTGCTCCCTTTACACTAACAAGATTTGGGGGTGTAACAAAACGCACAGTCTTGGTTTACTGCAAGGTGAGGGCCACAGGGGGATGTTGAGGACACATTTCCATGCAGCTCAAAGGGCTTGATCCCTTGAGCTTGATTCTGCTACATCCTTTGGTCCCTAGAATACAGCTATTATGGTTACCTGAGAGACACAAACCTGTTACGAAAATAAAATACTAACTCTGACAGTGACTAAAATACCTCCCAGCAACCTTTCTCATTCTTATTACTACTACGATTGTTTCTAGCACAGCTGCTGTCCCAATGAAGTAAACATTGTAGGAGTTTTACATACCATATTTTGATATTCAAAGGACTGCTGACTAAAACTGTAATAAATACCAGGAGCTCGGACATCACTGCAATGAAGGCAGGACAGAGATAAATTTCGGTATGTGCCACAACCAAGTGCTTAGGTAGTGGTGAATTATTTTAGGCTTGGAACTTCACTTGCAATATTTCACCTGGAAACACAGGCTTTAGCCAAGGACTCAAGTCAAAGATCAAATTTAAACCTGGTTGCTTCACCAGGTTGAAGGCTAAATCCAATCCATTTTTACACAATATTTGTTGCCGTGTTAGTACATAATCTATCTCCACTTAAGTGTGTGTTTTTCTTTTCTTCTCTCTCTCTTTTTTTTTTAATTACATTTACATAACAGAACTCTCAGTAAGAGAAGTTTGGGTGTGTTTTGATTTTTATTTTTTTATTTATTTATTTTTAATCTGAGGAATAGCAGAGACCCACGCTGGGCAGGGACACCCCAAGGGACTGCAGCCGGAGGCTTTTTGCTGTGCACATTTAAAGCTAGTTATTTTTCAAAGCAAACAAACGAATAAAGCCCCCAAATAAACAAGTAAATAAATGACAGCAGGCCCTTTGTAGTGTGTTTAAATCAGGCATTCCCTAATTACCACATTAAGGAGCGTTGCACACCCACCATGCACATCGCTGCTGGAGTGTGTGGCAGCACGCACCAAACTCCCTCCTGCGGCATCTCAGCCATGCAAAGCTGTGCAGAATAGGGCAAAAGGGGTCTTTCTTAGCTAACTTACAATAATACTACTGAAAACATGGGAATGTTTTCTACTCGGAAGGCAAAGACCTTAGTTCTGGGGACCGGGAATAAGCAGAGAGATACAACGGGTTTCATGTCTTCCTTTACCCATGTGTTCCTCTTTTCCCCTTGTTGAGGTGCTTGGAGAGTGAATAGCTATAATAAAGTGGACAAATTGGACCCTTGCATCTACATCTTTAATAAACAAGGTTTCAACCGGACTGAAAGCTTAAAGCCTGGCTTAGTATTGGTGTCACAAGCTTTGTTAGGGGCTCGGATGGTTTAGGGCTTCTCCATTTCTCTCCAAGAAAACTTAAGAGCAAGAAGGAAGCTGAGGACATATTGAATCAGTCTTTTTGCTCTGTATCATTCTAAGCCATTATAAATTGTTATAAATTGTCCCCATGTATGTTGGGTTTACATGGCAAGGTTTTGGTAGTGGGGGCTGCAGGAGTGGCCTCTGGGAGCAGAGCCCAGCAGCTGCCCCATGTCAGATCAGAGCCAGCTCCAGTTGGACCCAAAGAGACCTGCTGCTGGGCAGAGCCGAGCCAGTGAGTGATGTTGGTTGGGCCTCTGGGAAAGATGAGTTAAGGAAGAGGGAAAATAAAAACTGGCCAACAGCAGCTGGGAGAGAGGAGTGAGAAGCAGCCCTGCAGCCCCAAGGCCCGTGCAGCAGGAGGGCAGGAGGTGCTCCAGGCTCACAGCACAATTCCCCTGCGGCCTGTGGAGAGGCCCCTGGTGGAGCAGGCTGTCCCCCTGCAGCCCACGGGTCCCACACGGAGCAGATCTCCACGCTGCAGCCCGTGGAGGAGCCCCCGGTGGAGCAGGTGGATGTGGCCTGGAGGAGGCTGCGGCCCATGGAGAGCCCCCGCAGGAGCAGGCCCCGGGCCGGAGCTGCAGCCCGTGGAGAGGAGCCCACGCAGGAGCAGGGGGTCTGGGGGGAGCTGCCGCCCGTGGGGGACCCGTGCTGGAGCAGTTTGCTCCTGGGGGATGGACCCCGTGGGACGGAGCCGTGTGGGAGCAGTTCCTGAAGAGCTGCTGCCTGTGGGCAGCCCACGCCATGAAGGAGCGGTGGAGACGAAGTGACAGGGACTGACCGCAGCCCCCATTCCCCGTTCCCCTCACCCCTCGGAGACGTGACATAGAAGAGGGTGGAGGGAAGGTGTTTATAGTTTGCTTTTAGTTTCTCACTGCTCTAGCTTGTTAGTAATAGGCAATAAATATCATTTATCTCCCGATTCTGAGTCTGTTTTGCCCGTGACGATAATTGATGAGTGCTCTCCCTGTCCTTATCTCAACCCCTGAGCCCTTCCCATCGTATTTTCTCCCCTTTCCCTCTGAGGAAGGGGAGTGAGACAGCAGTTGTGGTGGAGCTCAGCTGCCCAGCTGGGTAAAACCACCACACCATGGTAGGTCTTGATGACCATGAAGGTCCTTTCCAACCTGAATGATTCCACAGTTCTGTGATAATAATAATTTTTGGAATATACAAAATGCACTGAAGAATCGGGTTCAAGAGATTTCAGAGAGGAACTGCTGTAGTACCCCCTTCCAGTGGGTAGAGGTACAGGACAATATTTTTTTACTTAACACCTCCCTGCTGAATAAAACAGGGGTTAGGATGGCCTTGAGGCCAGATTGCAGGCTTCATAGGCGAACAGAAGGGACTGCATTTTTGTTTGTTTGTTTGTCCTTATTCTCACCGATCTAGATTTCAAGAGTCAGAATTAAACGTGCTACAATCCACACAGCTCAGACTCCGCAGCCATGTATTAACAGCACAAAACTAAAGAAGGGAAAATGATTAAAAAAGGATTAAAAATAATCTGTCTGTTGTTGTTTCCTGCATTGAGTAATCACAGCTGTGACAAGTAAATTGGATTAAAAATGACATCAGTCCTAAAAAAAAAAAAAAGAAAAAAAAGAAAAAAGAAAAAAGAAAAGAAAAAAAGCCTTGAAGAAAAATACAACTTGTTCCGAGTATATCCTTCCCAAACTCTCAGACACTTACATACTGAGCAGTACCTTTTTAAATACAGAACAACCTTATTAATCCGTACAAATGGACATATGCAAACCCCATAAAAGCCAGTGAACAGACACTACTTTTATGCATATGCTTTGATCACATTTTAAAGCTTTAGCTAAGCGAACCATTTGTAAAACTAGTCATGAGTGGTCACAGGGAACTAAGGCATCATTGCAATCTGCATTTAATTAAGAAATCATTAATATGTGACTATATTAAATCCTTGGGTCAGAAGATTATTAAAAAGAGTGCACAAGAACCTAGAGAAAACTCACAACCATAATAGATAATGACGCATAGGATGCAAATGATAAGGCAGATGGATCAGAGAAGGATGTGCTACTGCATCTGCATAGGAGGATGGTGCTGGGCTGCAAAAGGTGTGCCATTGTACCTACATAACGCAAGAGAGATGGTAAAGAAAAGGAATAATTCCTGTTAAGCCAATTTATGGGGGAGTGAAAAGACGCACGAAGAAAGCAAACATGAATGCTTGTGGGTACATATGAAAGGACCGAGTCAGCTTTCTGTATTTTATTCAATTTTATTATGTATAATATTCTTTTGAAGTCAATCCTGTTCTTCATTTCATCCAGGAATTATTCAGAGTTTGTGTTTTCTAGGCATCTTTGCAATTTTACAATCATCTTACACTGTGCCAAGGGTAGTTTAAAATGTAATACGAGGTTCTTTACTTATGTTATTTATTTTTCCTGGTTGCTCTGAACAGTGTGTTGTTCTTGCTTAGGCAAACTTTGATTTCAGCTAGAAACTCTATTCTTCCATGAAAACAGGAGGTGATGGGGAAAACAGTGAGCCATTCATATACTCGTCATAAATCTCTCCTCTCTCACAATAAATAGTCCATCATGTTCCAGCTCCCCCTCACACTGATGATTTTCCCACTCTACAAATGCCAGATTTAATGCCTCCTTCATCTCCTACTCCCCTTTTTGCGCCTCCAACCGCTCCATCATTTATGAATAAAATGCTGCCTGCATCATCATTTATTAAGCCACCACGTTTTCTTGATAGGTCCAACAGCTCATACTAATATTAATAAGACACTGCTTATACAGAGAAACCTCAGAGAGGAATATCACACCAGAAACTCCAGAGCCTCTCATGGGAGACTCAGGTGAGTCTTCTTTCTATGGCAATATTCTCAGATAAGGCACTTGGACAACTCAGACCAAAGCACAAAGCTAGTAAGCTTGCCTGCGTATACTCAAGAGCAAGTTGCTACATCCTAATGGTTATTAGGGTATATTATAAATGGTATTAGGGCATACTATACCTACTGGGCCCCGTAAGTACTCCTACTAAGGTACTAACAAACATGTAAAAGCATCAAATCTGGTGAAACATTCAGAGCATCCTGTATTCAACAAGACATGAACTGGCTCTCTGGGCCATGTCTTTATTTCCATTGCTTTTTTCTCTGCCTCTAATCAATGCTAAGCACTCTCTCAGTGCTTTAGAAAAAGTAAGTTAGCCAACAGAGACTTGTATCTTCAACTTGACCATATCCCCCCCCCCCCAAAATCTAGAAAAAAAAATCAATTTGTGTGCAGTCTAAGACAAAAATCCCCCGTGTGCCTCAAGCCTCTATACAAAAGAAGCACACTCGCCGCTCCATGCAATTACACAGCAATAAATTACTTTGCTCGGGGGTACTTGTCGTTCACCGTGAATACTGCGAAATACTGCGGGAAGAGATTAGCGAGGCAGGCCACCAAGGTGCACTTTTCAGTCACCCTACCCATCTGCGCAGGAACAAGCTCCTTCTGCTGAGCAGGCACGGCAGCTCATGCATAAACCAGCTCTTTCCAGCTCTCCCCATCCCGCAGCCCCCGCTGAATACAGCGAGGGAAGCAGGTGCGTATCTGGGTTTATGTGTATTATTTGGATGGGTGGATTGGTAAAATTGCTCCGTCCAGACCGGGGAAAATGTATTTTCTGCAAAAAAGAGAATCAGGACGACTGCAATAAGAGGTGCTCTGGCTTTCTAAGAGCTGCACAATCACTCTGTGATCTAGAAGCCGGATTAAGGAATATCTTCACAAGCAAATATAATGTGTTTTGCTTTTAGTGGTGTGTAAGCATCACTGACAAGCATGAGTACTTCTTTGCTCCTCTTTATCCATCATCTTGCCAGTTGACAAGTGTGAGAAGAGTACTGTGCATACTCATTTCATTTCTAAACAACAAAGAAAAGTGGTCCCTTAAACCACTGCTGCTGAAGAGCGACGTAGCTTAAAGCAACCCCCAAATCCCAAATGTCTTTCATTTTATGTCCTTCCAGCAACAGTTCGTATGTCTATATGGCCACTCCTCACCTCAACACACAAGACGTTTGAAAACACAACACAATAATTCTTATATATCACTCATACAGCATTTTAATCATTAGGTATGGGTGCCTACATACTGTGCATACATATATATATATACTTGTATATACAATACACATATAATTATATTATTGGAACACAATGTGCCAGCCCCCAGCAGTGGCTTGGACACTTGAAAACACATGACAAATGTTGACCTACATCTCTTGGGTTCTCTCTCCTCTTTCAGCAATAAGCCATACGACATTTCCTACTAGGCAAAGCAGGGAAAAACACGGTGGTCCTGAAGCCCATCATCTCCATGAAAGGATCCAGCAAGCCTGGCAGTTCAGGAGGTACATGTGCAGCTGACAGTTTTTTTATTAGAGCGTCTCCAAAATTTTCTTCTTTTTTGTTTCCTTCTGACCCCATTTTCCCTCCCTTATCTTCCTCCTCTATGTAGAAAACCACTACGGCAAGTAAAATGCCAGAGGCAGACTGCTCTCGCTGTAAAAACAGATGCTTTTTTAATTGTCCATCTCTCAGGTATAATTGGTTGAACCAAGACACACATAAAGTAGACTGCAGCACTTGTGTCAAGGGAGGGAGCTTTCCTCAGCTGGTGCTAGAGGAAAAAATCTCCCTCTGCAAGCCTGAGAAATGCAATAATTTAGCTGGATCCACTCAAAATCACTTCTCAGTGCCATAATTAGCGTGGTCTGGTCCTGTAGCGTAGTAACCTTCACCCCGTGACCCAGCTTGCTCTCTTTATGGCTTGTTAGTGATGTGGTCACTCAGGCATAGCCAAGAACAAGAAGAGGTATTTACAGAGCTATGGGATGGCTGCCATGCACGGTAAGGTAAAAGGCACAGGCATCTACACACCTATTTAAAACTAACGCTTCTTGTCCTATTCCAATCATATCTATACAGGGGGAAAAGGTTATTCCTTTTTCTGGCCATTTCCTCCTTGCCTGAAACCTTTTTCTCTTGTCATCCCAGTCAACTCTAAATTTAACTAGGACGCAAAGACCCTGCGCTCCCAACTGAGTGAAATCATATTCAATAAAGAAGATTAACAGCCAGGATGCTAGTAAAAAGGATAGGGGAAAAAAAAAAAAAAAAGAGAGAAAAATTGTGGGTTCTTTTTAATTAAACCTGGTTTGCTATTCAACTGAATCTTTCACACAAGATTGCTTCCCAACTTTTGATTAATTCACTGAAAAACCTTAAAAATTCACCGGGCTTATTTTGTCCATCTGCAAAATGGAGAAATAAAACGAGGAGCTAAATTTTCAGCATTTCAACGGAGGCTTTTAAAATGCCTGTTGCTATAGTACTATGAATCTTTTTACAAATGATTCTGAAATATTATCAGCATTTCAAGAGGTAATCACAAAAGAAGAAAAAAATCACTATTTTTTTTTCCCCGTGTCCTTTAAAAGCTCTAAACCTAGATTTGTAATTGAAGTGCAAACTGACCTTTATAAACTGTACAGCATGGCTAAAATACATTATTCTGCAGGGCTTGGGGGAATTTGCCATGCTCAGCAATTCAATAATCTTACTTTCTTTCATTTCTGTTCTTCAGACAATGTGACATAGCTGGATTTTCCCTCTACTCCACTTGTGAATCAAGCAGGAAAGGCTGAGGGGCTTTATCAACGCTATAATCTAAAGCTCCTGTCAACTTGCTGCTGTAACCTGCTTTTTGGCAAATAACTCAGCTGCTTTGCCCACCTTCTTGAATGCCTCAGCAGCTAATACTAACCCCTGCTAAATCCCATTTGCAATCTGCTATCTCAGACAGTTAAATGGTCCACGTGCAGAAATGATCCATCACCACCAGTTTAACCAGCTGAGATGGTTTTATCGCTAACCTTGCCATATCATAACACGACTGCAATCATGTGCAGTACCATAAAGCCGCAACAAAAATGTCAGGCACCAGACTTTGTTACTGGGTTATTATATTGAAAAGAAACAAGTGCACTTAAAGCTTCACATAGGAAAAGAGACACGATCCTGAACATAAGCTGGGAGCCCTCAAAGCACTGATTCCCTGAACCTCTTCCAGTTCTTGGGACTCCCATCTACAGAAAATATTTTTAACACTTCCCAACCCACGTCAACACTGCTCTCTGCCACACAACTCCAGCTTCTCCTGGTCCAGCTGAGCTTGCACAGTCATCTGCAGAGCAAAACTGTTTCTGATCTCATCTCCTTCCCTCCCCTAGTGATGGCTCACCTGAGCAAGAACCACCACCAACTCACCCCTCCCCATCCTGCAGCACCATTTGTGGGGATCAAAATTTTGGCAACCTGTCCCAACCCCTTCCTTTTACATCTGTATTTAACCATCCCAACCAGATTCCTCCAAAGTCCTTCAAAAAGCCGTGCTCCAAAAGGCATCCAAAAGTTAAGTGCAAGCTTACAAGACAGCCCTGATACTTGCTATTTTTAGCTATATCCAGGGTTTTCCATTTTGCACCTCTTAGGGGTCAGCACCAGAAACAAAAGCTGCTGATCCTTCTAAGTTATGCTTCCACCTCCCACCCTAGGTTTTTCCTCCAAGAAGCAACACTGGACTCCAGCTACAACCACTCACTCTCAAGACAAGAGATCTCTCCAAAAAAGGGAGGATATTTTCATTTTTAACGCAATAAACACACTTCCAAGACAATAAACAAACAGGGTGTTAGACCAGCCTTTGGCACATGGGGTTAACGTTTCTTGCAGCCTGAGAAAGAAAAGAAAAAATACAGCTGAAACAAAAGCCTTACTGAATGCTCTACCTTTTGAATGCTTGTACAAGTTTGCTCTCTTTGTCTTGCACCTTTCCTAAGGTGGTTGTTGCCATGGGACCAAGTCCACAGCACTCCTGGTACTCAAACACTCAAACTTTATTAACTGTTTGCTGTTGTGCGGTGTAGGGGGCCAGCTGCACAGTTTTAACCTTCTGCACTTATTTACTGTATTGCTATTAAAAAACTAACTCTTAAATTCCTCCACTGCCAGTTTAACCCCTATGGATGTGTACCGGGGAACTAAGATTTGTTTCCTTCATCGTCGTAAATCCAGAAGGAAGATTCCTGTTGTGTGACACAGCAATCTAGGAAAGAGGCATGACATTACTTATTCATTATTCTGCAAGACTGAATGCATGAAGATCACAGGACGCGAAGAGGCAAGCTCTTCATGTACAAATTGCGTCTGCGTTTTGTGAACACCAGGAGAGAGAATATAAGGAGACAGTGATATAAAATGTTCTGGTAAACACATATAATCCCTCTGAGGATTGACTTTCTTCAACATAAAATGCGCGTTTGTCAGACGCTTGACCTTCAGCATGGTTAGTCAAGATGAGGCTGTGGATCCACGGCTGATCACAACCATTTTCTGGAATAAATCTCCTAAGCCACAAAGTAAATTCCTGAAACTGTAACATTACCAACAACCAGTAAAATCTATACTAAAATTATAATTTATTTAAGGCAGCCACAGGTTCTCTACTCTTTTCTTTGTGGTTTTTATCTGACATTATTCACTTCTCTGCCTCCAAAACATTTTCCCAAAGAGCAACCTCATCTGGTTTACATAGTTCTACTTACAGAATCATAGAATCACAGAATCATTTAGGTTGGAAAAGACCTCTAGGATCATCTTGTCCAACCTTTAACCTAGCTCTGCCAAGTCCACCATTAATCCATGTCCCTAAGCTCTCCATCTCCATGCTTTTTGAAAACCTCCAGGGATAGTGACTCAACTACTTCCCTGGGCAGCCTGTTCCAGTACTTCCCAACTTTTGCAGTGAAGAATTTTTTTCCTAAAAAGAAAAAAAAAAAAAGAAAACAACTTAGGGCCAGGGGATTAAACCCAATAATCCAATGGGAATTCCTTCATCTCACGTTAGCACTGTGGAAATGTTTCCTGCTGAAACCATCTTCTTACTCAGTTAAAACATCTCTCGTCCACACAAATTGCCCAAAGATCTGATTAACTCCTGGTGGTGCCTCAAGTAGTGGGAAGATGGATGTCTCTGTGCAGAGGGTTTATGATGGCCCTGAGTAAGCATGGTATAGAAGGGCTCAGCCATTTGAGCACTGTGCTGAAAAAATGCAGTGATGTTAGCGAGCCAGAGTGACTTCTCTAGCATGAAAAGGCTCGGCAGGCCCCCTCAGTTTTCTCTAAGATTGGACTCTATTTTTTATTTTCCCCCCCAAGTCAGCAAACGTTCGAGGATGCTAATTGCTTCAACAGATAGCCTCCAGAAGTACGACTGAAAGATCAGCCGAAGCCACGGATCACAACAAACGTCATTCCCGTCGACAGGATCGCCGCTCCTGGCTTTACGGTTAGCATAAGACTTGGGGAATAAACGAGACCTTACACAAAGCCAATAGAAGTATTTCACTACACATTAGCATGTTTGGATTAGTGTGCCAGACCCCTGAAGGACTCTGCGGCAAGCTGGATGCTCAGCCCTAACAATGGCACACTCCGTGCCTGCATACATGAATTATTAAACGAACTTCATCCCACAGGTCCCCCAGTCAATCAATATGAGCTGCACTGCTGAATGTGTAACTATAGGCATAAAAACTTACCGTAAACATGCAGACAGCCCTGCTCTCTGCCTCAGGATTCTTATTTTGGTCTCCGAAAGTTTACAAAACTTATGCTAACGAATCCAGAGGCAAGTCACTCCAACCAGGATCTCATGTCATAAGATAAACTTTCCGCCTGTGGATATTTCAACCCAAATAACAAATTATTTGCCCTCTGCAGGCTGCGCAGAAGGAAAACTTGTCTTTCTCTATCTCTAACTCTGAGAGATGAAAGAGGCAAAATATTTTAAGTTTAATATTTTTTTTTTGGGGGGGTGGATTTCACACTGCTCACTCAAAATGCCAATATTTAATCTTTTCAAACGGCACATTTTGTTTCTAATATGAGAATAGAAAACAAAATAAAATCAAAATTTAGAAGAAGCATTTTGGCTAATAATAGGAAGGAAGATCTGCATATTTTTGTATTGAATAGGCTCAGAAAGGCTTCTTCAAAATTACCCAAAGTACTGCTATTAGTATGGTGGTCTAAGTGCTGAAAAAAGAGGGAGAGTTTTATTCTATTTATTTATTCCTTCTGCTGTCACCCACAAACACAAATAACATCACTGTGAATTCAGCATTTTCCAGATAAGCATCTTAGAATAAATTTATAAAAAGACCAAGCATTACAGTATTTTTACACACAGCAATATCCAGCTTCGCTTCTGCTAGTGTCAAATTTTCTTGCTACAAGTACAGCACTTGCTTGACAATGCACTTAGCTTCCAAAACGGGGGTGTGCTCTTTTCTTTTCTCCTTAGGCACTGAATCAAAAGGGTTTTTGGGAGGAGGGGAGAGAGCTGATTTTTACTGCATCTAGTCACTGGCAGGATACGAAAGGCATCTCTCCATTTACCAAGATCTACGATCTGAACAGCATGAAGACCCTGGCCCTATTTCCTTGTGTTTGCACGGGCCTGTGCTCACACCGTGTAACCAATTTCTCCTGTTCATCAGCTCCCAAATCTGACATCCCTGGTCTTCAACCAACTGGATCTAAAGCTGAAGGGCGATTCTGCAAACGACGTGGGAGCAAGAATAGGTGGGAAGGCTGGGGCTCCTGTGCAACCCAGTTTTCACAGGATCACAGACTGGTTGAGGTTGGGAGGGACCTTTGGGCCCACCTGGTCCTGGGTGGCCCCCAGTATCTCCCAGTGCCTGGGGTTGCTCCTCCCCAGGTGAAAGACCCCACATTTCTCCTTGCTGAACTTCACAAAGTTCTTGCCAGCCCACCTCTCCAGTCTGTTGAGGTCCCTCTAGACGGCAGCAAGGCCTTCTGGTGCATCAGCCACTCCTTTGCTGAGGGTGTACTCTGATGGTTAATGAAGACGTTAAAGGCCCAGAACTGACCATTGGGGTACTCTCCTTATTACTAGCCTACAACTAGACTTCCCATCACTGACTAGCACCCTCTGGGTCCTGTCATTCAGCCAGTTTTACCTGTGGAGGCACCAGCAGCGACCAGGCCCCTATGGTCTTGTCTCCATGACTCACCATGACACCAAGGAGAGACCAAAAATTGAAAGCCAAGACATGAGACAGCATGAAAAGGCAACGTGACAAGCAGCAGGAGTAGGAGACCTTCAAGAGCAAAGGTTTGGTTATTCCCTACATACTTTTGTTCCCTGTTCCCTTGCTTGCACCTCCTGGAGCACTCACTACTTGCCACAAATAACAACATCACTCCATCACCTCATGATCTAAAATTCACAGCTTATTTCCAGAGGCTGATATCTTGACACAGGAAGATACTGCTTTGGCTAGGATTTCTGCCCATCTCAGACCTCTGGCAAGGACAATCGGTGAGGAAAACACTGAAAAGGAAAACTTTTCTCTGACAGATTGATTTGTAGTGACCATTAGAAGCTGCTCAGGCATGCGAAGGACCTCTCTAAGCAGGGAAGGTGGTCAAAAGGAGATGAATTTATCATCATTGGAGAGTTCTGCAGTTTGTCACCAGCTTTTGCAGTTTATCACAGAGATGTCATATCTGGAGCTTTGGGATTCTTAAGGGTGAGATCTGTCACATAAATACAACTATTAATACAGCAAGAGTATTATACAGTTAAATGCAAATTTTGCAATCTGGCAACCCATTTTTACTGCCAAACCTAGAAGGTTTTCATGTCAGAAATTGATGCCAACAGCGATAAAAGGAGGACAGATAAAGTTAATCCGACTGCTTTGAGTTGAACAGGGAAGGTATTACTTTGAAGGGTTTAACATATTAACAGAATCAAAACGACATTTCAAAATATTTATGGAAATCTTTTTTTTTTTTTTAAGCTTATACAAGCAGAATAACAAAACCATATAAAATATTATTAAATCCTACCCTTAATTAAACATGCTGACACTTAAAAGCTTCTGTCTGATTTACTTTTAAAAAATCTTCTTTCAGTAAATTATGTCTTTAAGATATCTTTCTGCTCTAAGTGAATCTGCATTCCACAGGAATTAAAACCTTCTTAACAGAAGCTTGGTGGATTATTTTTTTTTGAAATCTTTTATTATTTTTAAGCTATACCTCCAACTTATCAAACATATGGGTAAGAAAGAAAAAGGAAACAATAAGCATAAATGATAAAATGAACTGAGAAACAAACCTTTAGTGTTTTAAGACAATTCAAAAAAACCCAAGAGGTGGGGATACATCTGCCTCCCCGGGAGGATGGTGAGGCTCCTACCAATGAGGACAACCGTTCAGCCTCCCTGGAGCACACACAGAGAAAGCTGGGCATTTTTGAAGGGCATTTCAGTCCCCCCAAGGTACAAATGACCCCACAGCTCCCCAGAAAAGCCAGGGTTACTATGCCTCTTACCGTAATATCAGTTCAGTGGGATGAATCTGAATTTTATTTATCAATCGCCTAGAAGGTGAACTAGCAGTGGTGATTCTCCCATTTGGTTCAGGGGGACAGCTGGTGTCCCTTGGGATGTCCTAGGTTGCCACCAGGCCCACAGCTGTTATTTCAGGAGTGAACAGCAAGTCCTGCACTAAACCCGCCAGTCCCACGCGTGTCTCAGACACCCTGGAGCATCTCAGTAGCCTCAAGGGTCCTCCATCTTACTGCGATGACCTGAAGCTTGACAGATGCCCTTGGCCAAGCCCACGAAGACACCTACCTGCAGGTGCCTTATCCATAATGAAGGTGACGTGAAGGTGTCATCAACAGCCACGGTTGAATCCGATACGCCACAGACTTAACAACCATGTCCTGAACGCCAAAGTGTTTTCAAAAACACTTCTATAAATCCAGCAAAACACCACTGAGTGAGCTGGAGTGGACAGAAGTGCTCATTGTCATTCTTTAATTAATTCTTGTTGCTCAGACAGGCTGGCACAGAGGCACTTCTCTTCCCGAAAGCAACCCAAACGGAGCACCCTGTACATCACAGGGGCAGTGGTTCCCCAGAGGCATCGCTTGATTTCACAAACATGTGATGATGAGATAAACTGATTAAATGATTTTATTTACCCCAGGAAATTCTGCCAGTGATCTGGCATACTTACCAGGGAATGGAGAGGAAGATGGACTTACTCCAAATCCCAGCAAAGAATATGGCAAACCATATATGAATTTTGGCTTAATTTGCATTCCCAGGGAAAACAGGTGCCTTCTGAGGTTACTGTCTGGCCAAAAGGCAGATACAATCAGTGATCCAAAAGCTGCACTTTTTGCCCCTTTCAGGACCATTGCCCTTGTCTCACCCCTGAGCAGCTCGGATCTGAAAACTGTGCTTCCCGTTCAGCAAATACTTTGAATCTCCTTTGCAGTACTGCACCGTAATCAGTTCTGCTGCATAGCCCTAATAAAATCATTAAAGTATTATACATCAAAAAGCATGCACTTTGTCAGTGTTCTGCAGACAGTGACTGCTTCATGAGTATATATCCACTAATACTGCTTAGATGTGACAATCAGGCTGTAGCCATAGGAATTTTCTTAATCAGGACTCAAATACAGGAGGATCTGTGTCCTTATGGGTTCTCTGATAGCAATCTTGTAGTGTCAGGATGTCTGATTTTTCCAGGGGACTGGGAAGGATTTATAATAGAGAGGACTGACTATTGCCAGATCACTTCTACAAGAACAGGAGGCTTATTTTCATGCAGTGTACAGATGTAAAGCTGAGTCCTCCCTCAGCTGCAGAAAAACATATCTACATATTTCTATCATCTGCAAATTGGAAAAACAAAAAGAAAAAAAAAACAGTCAATCAGGAAAAGGAGGTGGAAGCCAAAATTTGTTGGTTTTGTGTTTTTTTTTTTTTCAAATCAGGAGAAATCAACACATTTTGTAGCATGGACACATTAAAAAATCTCATCAGTTCTAAAAGCCCCAAAAATATCCTCCTCACATCCCTTCGTTAAACAGGCAAATTCTCCTGGTGGTGACTGGTAAAGGAACCAAAAAATGCTGCAGCATGAAGAGTCATCGGCTCCATCCCATCGCTTATAAAAAAGGGGGGGTACAACTGTAATTCACTACAGCATCATATTGACCTTGCCCTGAAATAAGCTAAGCTAAGGCTAAGTGTCGAATGAGAGGATATATTTGTGTGTAAGCTATCCAGGAAGCCTTGTTTGGGAAGCATGGAACAATGTCATGGTCAACCGGACTGCAGCGAAGGGACTCACAGACCCGTCCTGCCACTAACAGCTCGACCCTGTGTCTTCGAGATAGCCATCAAAAGCTGCTTGCAACCTTTTCTGCTAAAATAAAAATAAAAAAAGAATAATAAAAAAGCCAGCTTTATATTTTTACATTTTTTCCTATCTCATATTTTTCCTAGGAAGAATATCCAGTGGTACATGGGGAAGCTTTATCCTCACTGCAGCCTGTGGACTGTCTCTTTGAGACAGTGATTCTTCCAGGCACTTCATTTTATTTTGCCCAAATTAAGGGCTAGTTACCGTCAGTGCCTAACTTCAGGGAATCTCCTGAATCCCACACCCTGGGACCAAGGAGGGAGATAAATTGCTTGCGAGCTTGGATTATTAAACCAACAGTTAGGAAAAAAAAATCTCTACATTTTTCTTGCATGGGATCAGTACTTAACAAGTTGTTTGCAGCCATGTATCAATGGAAAAAGCTGTCAGCATTGCCTAATGGCCCTAGCTCCTCACCCTAGCTCTGTGCATCCTTCTTCCTTTTGCTCCTGCTCCTTTCCCAATTAATCCGGGGTCAGCTGCATTCAGCCGACTCCATCTAGAGCTTCTTATGGGCATTTACATTTCGCTTTCCTGCACTTCCAGCTCCAAGCACGTCGCACACAAGTATTAGAGCTGGCTCTGGGATGAGCTTTGACCAAGGTTACTGGCAGCTGGATCTCGTATATACCCTGTTCACACATCACCAGCCATCTCTGTCTCACTGACTAGAACCGGCACCCTGTTTGGGAGGAACTCGTCCCAAATTCACTTGCCACAGGTGCAGTCCTTATCCTGAATGACTCAGCTATCAAAGGGAGAGAAGGCGTTTCAGCAAAGGGAAGAGCCCAGTTTGACAGCGAGAAGTCTGCCCCCGTCTGAATCAGCCTCCCTGTCATGCCCTTACGAGCCCCGTGCATAAGAGGTGGAAAGTCTGCAGGACTTTTTAAAAGTCAGGCAACTTGAAACTTGGCTTCATGTATTGTTTTTAGCAAGATCCTGCAGCAAGGTAAGCAAACACTATCGCAGTGCACAGACTACGGTTACTAAACGTCCTTCGTGGCAGGACCATTTCTCACCACGAACCCCTGATCTCAAATACTCCGCCTCCCCTCGCCTGCCTGACAGCAGAGTGGTAAGTCACCTAGTTAGTATGAAAGAGAAGGTGTGGTGATTTTATTATTTAGATATCCACAAACACTACCATTTTTCTAATAGCCGAGGCTATAAACCTACCAAATGTTCACTCGTTGCTCCCAATCCGTCTTCCAAGTTAGAGGATGTTCAAGGAGAAGCATGCATCAGCCTCTGAAGGAAAGGGGTCGAGTGGCAAAGGAGCAAGAGTTTTAAGCCGTGATTTGCAGCTGGGGAAGCAGAAAATGCTGCCCCAAAGGTCTCACCTGAAGAGCCGACCCCCTGCTTGTTCCTGATCTTAGAGATATACGCAGCCCTGCCGGCTCTCATGATTCATGGCGCGCTGCTTTTTGCTGGTGCAGCTCTCATGAGAGATGGGCAGAGACGCACGCAGAGCATTCAAAGCTGCTTGCACGCATCTGGCGATGAAATGGGGTCAGTGTGAAGGACACACCAGTCTTAGGACAGGAGAAAAGAATGGGATGATGGAGGGGAAGACAGCTGCTGGTCCTCCTCTGCTTGGCACCCTGCAACTGTTCAGTCTGGAGATGCAATGAGGAAAACAGGAGAAATCAAGAGAAACCTTCTATAAAGCCTGGGGAGAGGGGATAGACCAGGAGGGTGGAAGCAGAGAGCTGGAGGAATTCTGGGGCTGATGACAGGGACAAGGAAGCATGGTTAAAATAAAAATATGCTGCATTTAGCTACCTGGACAATTAATGATAATTCCAAGATCAAAAATAATCGTTGCAATTAGTGCATTATGGATCTATTTATGTAACTGCTCAGGAAAGAAGAAAATTATCTAGCCATGTTTTTGAAGTGCTCTGAGGAGCCAAGGAATTGATTCTTAAATAAAAAAGAAATAGTTTAGGAATGTAAGCACAATAGATGCTCTGGGTGATCGGAAGCCATCCTTGGTAAAAGATCTCCATTAGTTACAAGGGCAGTTTATGCTACAAATAATTTTGTACTTGTAAACATCTTTCCTGATTACATTGATCTCCACAGGCTGACTCTTTACTCTTACATCCTCTCCAATCTCCTAAAATTAGATCTAAATCTTCTGACTATTATTACTATTACTATTTTTAATCCTCCAGTTTGCAAAACAGAGTATATGTGAATTACGGCAGATCTGAAGCACAGATGAAAGCAATGGATTGGAAAGAGGAGAGAGACTGCAAACCAGTCTGAGAGATTATATTGCATCGAGAAGGCAAGTCAAGCACATCAGGCACTTCTACAGAGAATAATGCCAATATAAAGAAACAGAAACCAAATTCTCCCCTCCGTTCACAGCTGAACCTCACTAGGAAATGCAGTCATATATACAGAATCAGAACCACGTCCTAAGTACTTGATTTTTGTATGCAGGCTGCATGAAGGGAAGCAGCTTTAATAAATTGTGCTACATTTGGAAAAGCCATTTTAATTCTCTAATTAGCATGCATACAATGAAAACTAACTGTGCGTGTTTGTGTATACACATATCCAGAAGAGAGTTTAATGAACTGTATCTATTGCAAGTGAAACTGAAGTTTCATCTTCTCTGTGCTGTACTGTGTGATGCTGTGATGCAGGTTTCAATACCACAGCACACTTTTCTGCCTATAAAATATCTTCTTGCTCCTTCTCTCTTTTTACTCCTCTTAGATTCATTGTCATTGATAAAGAGGAAAGGAAGAAAGGAAGAAAGGAAGAAAGGAAGAAAGGAAGGAAGGAAGGAAGGAAGGAAGGAAGGAAGGAAGGAAGGAAGGAAGGAAGGAAGGAAGGAAGGAAGGAAGGAAGGAAGGAAGGAAGGAAGGAAGGAAGGAAGGAAGGAAGGAAGGAAGGAAGGAAGGAAGAAAGGAAGGAAGGAAGGAAGGAAGGAAGGAAGGAAGGAAGGAAGGAAGGAAGGAAGGAAGGAAGGAAGGAAGGAAGGAAGGAAGGAAGGAAGGAAGGAAGGAAGGAAGGAAGGAAGGAAGGAAGGAAGGAAGGAAAAGAGCTACACAAGCATCCAAGTCTGGCTTCACATTAAAAAAACAACAAAATAAACAACCCATACACAACCACAAAAAAAAGGTCTTTCACTGTAGGCCATCATTTTCTGTTATCTACCTACCATTCTCCGCCACCTGAAAGCAGCACAAGCAAAGCTTTATAGGATCAATACATGTCTTACCATCATTAATCACCAACAGAAAGGAAGAAAATGAAGTAAGCCTGACAAAAAAGTGTCCAACTATAAAAAAGGACAGGAAAAAGGGTGAGGATAGAGGGGAAAAAAAAAATGAAAAGGCTGGGACAAAGAGAGATCTGTAGCAATTCAAAAGAGACTCACAGTCCATCCTGCAGCTCTTGAGTATCGTTTGAGGTCCCCAGGGATCGAAGGCTTCTTTCCAGAGAGGTCACTGTCAACAGCAGAGAAAGAAAGATAAACAAGCAGCACACCTTTCCAAAGAAAAAATAATGGATTTTCATTCGTTTGTCTTTTAATTTGTTTCCTTTCAAAACAACATAATGAAGTAGTGTTTGGACAGGTGCCAAACAAAGGTGTCACAGGTTGGTCACATTTTGGACAGGTGTCACAAAATGACACAAAGGGGTCATTAGGCAATGCCCACTACCCCAAAGTGGATAAATTGGGTCCCTAGGATGAAGAAATGGAGATTCCACAGGTGCTGTGGCATGACAGGACATGACAACATAGCTGTGAATTGCTCCAAATGGCCATTAAGAGCCTGAACCCTATCAGCCATTGCAATATCTTCTAACTCATTGTTCAGGACTTTAACAGTCAAAATCTTTTCTTTTAGCTCAGATAAAATGAGGTGCTTTACTGTGATTATCTCATGTGCTTGAGCTGGAGAGCTTCTTGGGCTTTTCCATCAGGAGAGAAGAATGAATGCTCTACCCTAAGTGATCCGAAGTTGGAAACGTGGTTTGTTTTGCAATACACAGTAACTTCACATTTAAGAAATATATATAATATATATATTTGTGTGTGTTCACTGCCACATCTTCATTCTCAGATTAACAGAAGATCATTACGTTTGGACTTTGCACATCAAGTACGCACAACACTTCAAGACCTTCAGTAACGAAAGATGCTAAATGAATGACATTCTTTCTGTTTACACGTGGGGTTTTCTCAAAAAAAAAAAAAAAAAGCTTATGATCAGTTAGCAGTCACACTTCAATATTTAAGGAAGGAAAAAAAAACAACAACAGATTAGAAACATGGCTTAGCTATTCCAGTTGAAATTTAAGATATCCTCTGTTCTAATGATTGCAGACTTGGTCTCGGTCTACAGCTTTGAACAAATCACTCAACTGTTTTTACACTGGCAGACAAAGCTGAATGCCTTCTTTTCTTCTGGGCTTCTGTGGGTTGACACCAAACACCACAAAAAGAGACAAAAACTACTTGGACATGGTATTAAAACAAGCTTGAATACCACCACATATTTTCACCTTGCTTACCACACTGCTAGATCTCAACAGCAGATCTCAGTACAGAGCTTGGCAGCTCAGTAAGATAAAGCCTTAAGGAGCTGTCTACAGTTGAGCTCATAATTATTATCCTTTGCTGGATGCACAATGTTTTAAAGAATAAATTGAGAGTTTTCACTAATAACCATTTGCTTCTCTAGTTTAACAGCACTGATCCTGCAAAGATCTCACAGATATAATAATACTCTCTCATTCTGCTCCACAATCCTAACAACTCAATCTCCCATGCAACTTGTCCATTTCAAAGACAAAACTAAAAATACTTCCAGGCCCAGCAGCCCTTCAGGGCGCTGCAGAGCACGATGCTTGCTCGAATGTCCTTGGAGAACAGAGAGCGAGTTAAGGTAGCAAAAGCACTTTGTACGTTGAATTTCTAGGAACACGTCAACGTCATGTGTGCAGCTCAAGGAGGGAGAAGAGCAGCTACAGCATCCAGGCACCTTTCTATAACCTGAGCCGTAAAACCAAGGCAATCCAAAGTGAAGGACTCTCTGCCAGCTCTTCCTAGAAATGAACACGGGCTTGAGGGAAGACAGATCCGATAGGCAGGTGCTTTTTTGCAAGAGCAGTACGGACCTTTGCTGCTGCCTGCTTCAGACAACAATAGAGTAGGAAACAGTTTTCCTTTTGCACAAAACTGTTCAAAACTTACACGCAGAAGAATCTGAGACAGGATTGCAAGAGAAGAGCAAAGCACACATTGGTCAGGTAAGAAAATGACTCAGGTTTAAGTCCCCATCCTAAAATTTGATCTGACATTATAACTTGAACATAATATTTACACAAATACATAAAGGTCAGTTATCCCTATAGGACAAGATACGTGCTGTGGAACACACAAGACGTTGGCATTTGATATGGCTCTTACCTGGGAAATAGCACAACTGAGATGCAAACTTGAGCTGGATCTCAGGGGACTGAGCTCTTTTGTATTTTGGGACAGACCTACTTTGCTTTGGCTAAGAAGATCCCTATTGAAATCTGCATGGTTCTTGTGCTGGATGTGGAAAATCTCCCCCCAAGTTTACCGGTTCTGACCATTCGAGCTACCAAAGAAGCAAAATGTCAAGTTGTGCTGGATTGATGCTGTGAAGCCAGTGCTAAAACAGACATCTTACTTAAAAATCCTTGTACACTTAACATTAAAAAAGGCATATGCTAGTCTTCCGAGATGAGGCATCCACGGAGATCACTGCTGTTGGAGCTGCAATGATTTACATAAACTGAAAGTTTGGCACCAGTTGTCTACGCCATCACAATCCTTAAAATCAATGGGGGATGAGAAACCATCCCTAGATGGCAACGGAGACTTTATCACACCTGGGGGATGCCGAAAAATCCTTTGCTCAGCCTCTCAGATCAAGGTAATGGGACTGCACATGGCACCAGCCTGTCACGGGGAGTCATTAATGAGCAAGTAACAGGAATTAGAGAGGGAAGAGACCCATTAGAGCACTCAGGTTCTCCATCTGGTCAGAACAGGTCTGATTCCTGCAGTATATCCTCCAGCGATCAGCCCTTTAGACACGATGCGCCAACCTAGCTCCGTTTACGAGTGTTATTTATTTTACTTATTTATAAGGCATTTACTGAGAGGCAGCTAAAAGCCATGCTCTGACAGAAATGCAAAACCTTCATAAAAATGAGTAGGAAAAAAAAGCCATCAACCAGGCAAACTCACCCAGTACCTGAGCTTCGTTTTGTGCTTTGTTTTTTGTTTGTTTTTTTTTTCACCCAAAGGGAAAAATCAACTAAAGAAGGAAATGTAAAAGTCAGAGAAGCCAAAGCCTTATCAGACAAACTGCTCAACAAACAAACTATGCTCAGCAGAGACAGTCCCCAAAGAACTAGAGACGGAAAGCAGATGCAAAGAATAGGTAAAAGTTCCCTCTACCCCTTGACAGTTTTATAAGAGATGGGTTAAAAAAAGTCCCTAAGCTCATGAACTGGCAGAAGAATGAGCCAGTGGCACATAAACAGAACCAACGATCCTGGCTATGGCTTTTATTCAACACACAAGGAAGATTTCCATATCCACAGCAGAAAAGGGGAACGGGAGGCATTTATATGTGAGATCTGCCAAGATTAGCTCAGAGCTGCAAAGATTCCCCTTGGTCAGGAGCCAGGTCCTCAGCTGCCCAATACGAATTTAAATCATCCCAAAGACTTAGACTTCTGCGAAAAGTAAGGAGAGCAAGGAGGAACAAGACATGCAGCATTTATTATTTTTGTAGTGACACCAAACAAAAATCAGTGGTGCTTTAAAATCCCAGTATAAAGTTGACTTCTTGTTTCATTAAGAATACTCGTTCTTCAAAAATAGAAAAAAATACAGCTGCCCACAACCTTGCATTTTGGAAATTCAAACAACAGAGGCAGAGCACGGAGAGCTAAGGGGAGAGGAGCATTTCTGGTGCCTGGTTTGGTCTCCAAATGCAATGGAGAACTTGGAAAGCCCCTAAGAGGCTGGCGTAAGGCAGGAAAAGAAGGAAAATGGGAGCTGTAACTGGATTTATGCAACCCTGAAGGACATTCAACACACCATGCCCGGAGCAACAGGAGCACCAAGCATCATCTGGTGAACATCTGCAATGCAGGCGCCCGCTCCTTGATCAGCCCCTTGCATGGCGGTGCGCACACAGCTCTGACTTTTGCTACAAGCTCGGACACAGAGCTTGCTGGCTTGGCTGAAGAGACCATATGGTACAGCTGTGCAAGGCAGGAGGGATCTTGGGCATCCTTTCCCATTTTACAGCCCTACAAAGTTCTTCACCTAGGGTGGATTAGCTTTGCAAAAACTGAGCAGCACGGCCAGCTTATGAAGAAGCCACACGCAAGTTGAAGCAAACTGACTTTAGCAGACTGAAATAATCTGGGCGGTGAACAGAGCAACAACAGCATAGTATCTTATGGGTATTTTCTCAACCTAAAAGCACTTTAAAAAGCATTATATATTCATGGATTCATAGATTTTAAAGGCCAGAGAGAGCAATTCTGATTATCAAGTCTGATTTCCTACCACAAAATTTTGCTCCATCACTCCTACGTTGAGGCTGTAGATTGTAGCTGGACTAGAGTATCTCCTACAAAAAGACATCTGAATCTTGATTTAAAGGTTTGAAGCCACACTGAATCCATCACGTCCCTTCAATAAGCAGTTCTAATGGCTAGTTATCCTCATACAGAAAGACTGAATTTGTCTAGCTTTGACTCCTATCTCCTGATCTCATTATGTGTGAGAACGTTAGATTAATGAGCCCTACGCAATCTATTTGAAGTCTTTCTTCCCTCAGAGGTACTTACAGACCACGATCGAGTCCTCTCAAACGTCTCAAACAGAAGTTCGGATGGCATGCATTTTAAAGTCTGATTCGCAGACTTCAAACAGTTGTCTTAGCTCTTCTCTGTACCCTCTCCAATTTTGCAAAATAGTTTTAAATATAGGTGCTGTCATTACTTGCTTGGGAGAGCACTCAGTGCAGGTAACTCTAACAGAAAGCGTATCTTCGTGTACTCTGTACAGTCTTAAAAGGAGAAGCAAAGACCACCAGAAACTGCTCAAAACCAAACTGAGGGGATAAATGCAATTATAACAAAGAATAAAAATATTAATTGAATTGTGGCATTTCAAAAAAAAAAGGATGCACCACTCATCTTAAAGGCTTCTCAGCACAAACTCCACTAAGGCAGGAATTGCAGCGTGGACATGCCTAACCTGGTTAGCTGGAGTATTAACAGCACACGCGGACCCAAGCAGGTTGCAAAACTTCACGTAACAGCCCCGTAATAGCCAGCAGCCGAAGCACTGCTGCCATTCAACGCTGCCGTTGTGTCAAGGTAGCACTTAGTGCTGGAAGAAGAAAGACTGGTGCTGATCGAGGTGTTTCTGTATGTAATAACACAGTCATACCCCATCCATAAGCCGAGTACCAGTCAGCACAGTCGGGAGGTTCAAGCTGCCAAAGCAGCCTCAAGTCCAGGTCACAACGTTGGAGGTTTCCCAAGGAAAGCTCAGGTAAAAGGGCCTGGGAGACCCGGTGGACACCGAGTAGAACATAAGGCAGCAATGTGTCCTTCTGGCAAAGAAGGCCAATGGTGTCCTGGGATGCATTAGAAGGTTGAGGGAGGTGATGCTTCCCCTCTGCTAAGCCCTGGGGAGGCCAGACGTTGAGGACTGCATCCAGCTCTGGGCCCCCCAGCACAAGAGAGAACTGGGCATACTGGTGAGGGCACAGAGATGACAAAGGGACTGGACCATCTCTGCTGTGAGGGAAGGCCGAGAGAGCTGGGCCTGCTCAGCCTGGAGAACAGAAGGCTTGGGGAGATCTTATCAACATATATAAATACCTGGAGGAAGGATGCAAAGATGAGGCCAGACTCTTTTCAGTGGTGCCCAGTGACAAAACAAGGAGCATTTTTTTTACTGTGTGGGTGACGGAGCACTGGCACAGGTTGCCCAGAGAAGTTGTGGAGTCTCCTCCTTGGATATACTCAAAAGCTGTCAGGACATGGTCCTGGGCACCCTGATGTAGGTGGCCATACTTGAGCAAGGACATTGGAGCAGATGGACCCAGAGGTCCCTTCCAACCTCAACCACTTTTTGATTCTGTGAATTTCTCCAACTTCTGCATGGTTTTACCTCATCCTAAGTCCCATCAGTCCCATCACTGCTCTCCAGCATCACAGAGGGTACGTGTAAGTGCAACCCAAAGGTGACTTACAATGACTGAATTTCTCAACTTGTGCTCCTTGAAGAAGGTTGCCAAACTTGTACCCAACCAGTTTTCCAGAAGGGTATAAATAATGTGTTTTAATCAACTGCTTGTAGAATGTATCAGTTACTCTTCTTAAAAATAACAACCACACAAAAAAAAAAAAAAAAAAAAAAGAAACATGAAATGTCCATTTTTGTCCCATTCAGAATCATCTTATACGTGAGACTTTGACAAACCCCTGAAGAATCATGCAGGTTGAAGGGGATCTCTGGAGGTCTTTAGTCTAACATTTTGCTCAAAGAAAGTCCACTCGAAAGCAGGGTCTTTTTCCAGCTCTGAATATCTCAAAGGATAGAGATCCCACAGCCTCTCTGGGCTCCCATTGCAACCAGATGGCCAGAATCGTTTGCTTCATATTGAATGTTGTATATTTCAGACTGTGCACATTGCCTCTGGTCCTTCCACCACGAACATCCTATAGGCCTGGCTCCATCTTCTCTACAGTCTCATACTGGGTAATTACAGACAAGAGTAGGATCATTGTTAATTCCTGTTTAACTTGTCGTTCACCACTACTCCCAGGTCTTTTCTTCAAAACAGCTTCATAGCAAGCCTGCACCCATCCTGTCCTCTTGCATGGGGTTATTCCATCTGAAGATGTAAGAGAAGGTTTGAAAAATTATTTTTCTTCTGATTTTACAGCCAACTGAGCACCTGAATACCTTCATAGGGCCACCTGGTTTGAGGCCTTCAGCTTCACCTTCTGGGATACTGGAGAGCAGCAAGGTCTGTGTTGCAGGATGTCCTCAAGCTCTGACCCAAGGCAAAGATGATTGTCAAAAGCAAACTCAAACTTATAAATTCCTCGTAGTCATAGAAATCTCTGCACTTGAATTTGCCTGGCAGATGGAGGCATGACTGCTCTGCAGCATGCGAGAATCCTGATAGACAAAAGATGACTGCATTTCAGAAGATCTGCTTCCCATCCTTCTTTGAGCAATGATCCTTTTCTAGAAAGACTGGGACCTTTCCCCAGGACACATGGGGAGAATTACAACAGGAAGGAGGCCCTCAGATCCTTTCTTTACACCCAGTCCAGTGCAATGTCCCACCGGATCCCCTTAGACACAGATCAGACCAGAGAGAGAAAAGCTGGCCAGGTGATCCACAACATCAGCACCCAATGAATTTAAATCCTTGTCTGGCAGTAGTGTATTTTAGAACTGCAATATTATGGCATTAACTGCTATTCAGCAATGTTCCTTTATAGCTACCTGCAAAATACATCTCTACATCCCACCCCAACAAGGCGCTGATGAGCCAGAGCACACCTCCAAAGGAGGGAAGCATTCTGCACCTCCAGTGTCCGGGGAGACACGCTGCTCCATCTACAGAGTGAAGAATAACAGAAGAGTTTTGGTGTTGGTGTTTTTATAAGGGAGATGGATGTTTTGCAGGCTCGTGTGACAGGCTCTGCACACAGTAGGGCTGCAACACATTAGAAAATGAGTCTGGCTTGTTCCACCTTTCTGCGCTCTAACTCCCCATTGTAACAGATGACACAATTAAAAATAGAAAAGGATGTGGTCTCTGTAAGAATCGGAATATATCTGTGCCTGCTTAATGCAACATATGGTAGAATATTTTTACATCTTATAAAGAACTGTGTATTGGACATGTGCTGGTGCTCGTGAGATGCAGCAGCAAGAAAACTGCATTAATATTTGCTCCCTGACAACAGGAGCTGTCATACGCCGTGTACACGCACAGGAGTCATCAACAGGACAGCACACAATCGACTAGGAAACCTTTCATTATACGCACCATTGGAGTTAATTCGGAAGACGTTGGCTGAAGTCTCCTGAAATAGTTCCTGCAGTTCGCTGGGATCAATCTGGGTGGCTGCAAAGACAAAAAGGGAGAGACCTGTTAATAGCGGAGACTACCGTCGCTTTGAAGGGGGCTCCCCTCCCAGCAGAGCCTCCCAAGGGGGACGCCCAGCTGAGAACCTTTACGATAGAGCTGTCACCAAAATACTGTATTTTATATACACAGAGGTTGCAGCAACGACGATGCGCTGTCACACTCCACGCAGAGAATGGGCAACACCAACATCTGCAAAGAAGCCTGATCAGTCTCACCAGGCACAGAGAAACACCAGTAACACGGGGCTGGAGCACCCAAGTGATACCAAGAATGTGGATTTTGTCCTGGAAAGCAAAATAATAATATTTGCTCACTGCTGTGTTGCTTCAGCAAGAAGAGAATTGATGGAGGACCCTGTCCGGTCCCAGCAGTGCTGTGCAAGCCCACAGCAGCCTGAAGTGTTTCCTACTCAGCTGAAGGATGTAACAAAGCGCTGAATCGAAACTCCTGCATGCTCTCTTTCATTAAAACACTTATTAACCATTAATCCATTGATGTGGGTTCCTCCTCACTGGAAATGTAGCCCAGCTAAGGGGTCGGATGTGGCCTTACATAGCGTGTGAGCACTGATCACAGGCAGATACCTGCTGCATCCCCCATTTCCATCAGGTAGTAAAGGTGACGCTGAGACACAGCAGATAAGGTTTACACGGATCAAGGCAGCCTCTGCAGGCATTATCAGCAATTGGAATAGAAACGATTTCTGCTCATTTACCAAATGGGCATGCCAGAGCTGCAAATGAATGAGAAACTGCAACTTCATCCCCAGAGAAGGAGAGATGTGAGGTTGGACTGGGCTATACCACAGAGAAAGGAACTTTTGCTTTAATAAACCTTAAACAGGGGTCGGGGTTTTGGTTGGCAACAGTCCCCAGAGACAGACTCATTTCCCCTTATGTCTTTAGCATCAGCATTAAGGCAGCAACTCTACAGCAGATTCTCCCAGGTTTTGCCCCATGCTGCCTCCCACCTGGGTCAGCTTTTGCAGGTTTCCCAGAAACTGCTCTACCCGAAACCTTGGCCAAGTCCAAAGCACCGCAGGGCTTGTCCCTCCGACACTGAAACAGCTACAGCACGGAGCTGCAGCGTTACAGACACTCAGACAGGAGCTGTTATTCATTTTTTTCAAGTCAGGAGACTGTAATTGCAACATATTCTGCATCCCCTACCCAGATTTCCCTGCGCTGTTAAAGCACTGCGCTCCCAGCCCGCATTTGGAAGAGCAGAAAGTCAAGGATGGGGCAAGGCAAAACTCCACGAATCTCAATCAGAACAAAAAGCCCTCCCCCATGCACTGCTCTGGGTGGCCCCGAGGATGTCCCCCGACACTTCAGGACAAGCCTCATGTTCAATCTGGGCACCCAGGGTGTTTTCCAATGCTTCTCACCCATCTCGCCCACGGCAATCCTTGTGTGAGACGATTCGGCCCTGTCCCAGCCATAAATAAAGTCCTGGCTCAGTCTGTCAGGCTGACACAAATCCAGGGCATTAAATGGTGTTTAATCAAAGTGCACAGGGTCTCGTTGCCGGAGATTTCCCCACTCTCCTCCTTCCACGGTTCCTCCTAAATCAGCCGTCCCAGACACTCCTCTCCGCCACTTCATGTGTCGGGCTATCGAACAAGAAATCAGCTTGGGCTTGTCTGTCCCCCAGGAATTCCACTTGTTACTAACAAGATCCAGCTCTCATTAAATCACTGAGAAAAGAGCAGCACAAGATAAGGTTTTAGATCTTTACAGGCTGCTCTGACCCTGGTTTCAGGAGGCTTTTCTTGAATTCTTCTACAAAATTTAAATTCTGGGTTAGTAATAGGGGAGGACGGGCACACGGTGGCCAGGACAGGGTTTCAGGGTGGCGTTTCCAGTTGCATGGAGTGGTCCACGCATTTTGTGATAGAGGTTCTTTGGATAGGTATTTATATATATATATATATATATTTTTTTTTTTGGGGGGGGGAGAGAGAGTTTATTTATGTGCTTATTTCCACGTTGTTGGGTAAAGCCCCACATGAGCCACCACGCAACCAAGTCAGGGCTGTAAATTCCTCCAAATCCCCAGTTTCAAGCACCCAGCAAGGCACAGAACCACATTAACCACCCCCCAAAATGAACCCACCCCAACTGCCCAGAAATTCAGGGGCTGATCTGGCAGAGCAGGATCCATCCCATCTCCCCTGCATGGCCATGGAGAGACCAATTTGCTCATCCTCTACCACATTTCCCTAACGGAAGAGAGGCAAAATAGGACAGGACAATGTGTGAAAACCATACTTTAAGGACATGGAAATATTTAACCTTTTAAGTCTCAGCAGGGTGATATTTATTTTGGCTGGATGCATGAGGACCATGAGATGACGAACTCCCCCTTCCAAGGCTTAAAGTCTCAATCCATAAATATCTAGCAGAGAGACACACCTCACCTCCAAATGACAAACAAACATGAATTAAATAAAAAATAAATAAATAAAAAAATAGTGGATGCAACCTTTGGCCAGAATTTCCAAACACTTTGAAAATGCAATGCTCAGTGAATTGATCGTCTAACAAAACTGCACAGAATCTGGCTTACCATTTTCTGCATTTCCCTGCACCTGGACTTTTATTTCGTGTTGGAATATGGTGCCAGCTCTGTTTTTCTTCTTCTTTTTTTCCTTTTTCTTTTTTTTTTTTTTCCAGGAAATATAAGAAAATAGTAGCAGGGATGTTGTTTTACACTGCTGCTGCAATTTCGAGCTTCCACACGTCGCGCAGAAATGTTGTAACTATTCATGGAGGATTCAGCAGTCCAAGCAGACAAGCAAAACAATTTAAAAACAGCAGCAGAAAGCAAAGCAAAAATGCATGTGTACTGCCAAGCTAAGTGAAGACATATCAAGGCTGTGAAAGAAAGTGAATGTGAGGCACATTTGTGTCTAATAAAAAATTAAATGTCTTCGACTGCATAAAGGGACTGCTAAAATATTACGATTCCCTAAGAAGGAGCATGAGGTTGCTGATATGCAGTAAATACTTGCCATGCCCCTGCGCTAATAGAGGTCAGTGCCACAATTAGGAAAAGGTGACTTTTAATTACACCGTGGGTCCTGAAAGCCACGAGGAGTTTGCAGTGGAAACGTTACAGAATCCTGCATCCAAATTGCTTCTTCTCTGTTTCCTTAATGGCCAAAACCACTTTTATAACTTCCAGGTATTTTCCTCGTTTGCTTTTCCAGCAGAATCCCCTTGGCGAAGACCATTTCCTATGCTACCAACTCCACCTCCTCCCCACCTAGCAAATAGTGACAAACCAATGCATTTATTTCAGCTGTGAAAGAAGCAGCAGCCAACGATGGCATTTCTGAAATATTCCTACTCTTTTGTAGGAAAATAGTTCAAAATAAACGTTGAGAGAACATATATACCAGCAAATAAGAGAGAGTTAGGGGAAAAGATCGTATTTTAGCATTAGCTGGCTCCCCAGCTCTGTTTTGGACCAGGCTTTGCCAAGACAAACTCTGGAGCTGTTTGGGGCACAGTTTATCACAGAGATTGCTTCTCTGGGCAAAATCAGTGAGACTGCGCCAGGTTTGCCTCCAGATGTGCAATGCCATCTCGGTTACCCGCTATGTGCAGCCTGCAGGCTGAATTCTGTGATACCCCTTGCACTTTGGGCTGACCAAAACCAAAAAAAGAAATAAGAAAGAAAGGAGACAAACACCTCAAATACCTTTGCAAGCCTCAGGCATTATTTTTGCAACTATTATTCTACTAGAGACCAGAACGCTTTCCATGTTCCAGCGCAGTTATAAACCTCAACCGCTACCTAAATTGTCACCTCCAGGAGACACTCAGGATGAGAACCAGTGGGAGAGAGGGATGTGATCTGGTCGTTGCTCAGACCAGAATGTAACTGGGGGGCTCCTGGCTCTTGGTTTGCTTCCCCCGTCCTGCTCTGGAGGAAGAAAACGCTGCTGCTGCTGTACCTGGGCGTCCTTGGGGCTCTCAGGCCCTTGGACAAGCAGCTATTTGCTTCAACCACCACCGACAGCAGTTCTTGCAGGGGAGATATCTGAGCGAGCTGGTGAGGAAAAATGATTTTTGGTTCCTCTGTGAAGCCTGAGCAGGCTTATTGGGTTTTGCCTCTACTGATCTGGATATAATTAATGTCCGAAGGGGATAGCTGGAGGTGCAGGACAACATGCATGGCAAAGGTATATAAAGGAACATCCTTGTGCTTAATGCTAATGAAAACTGCCCATGTTCCCCACGTTAATCTTCCTTGCCTATTAATTATTTCACACTAATTTGAAGCTCCTAATGGCTTTTCTGCAGCCGGCTGAAGTCAATTGCCTCCATGGTCTGAATGTTGTAGCAAACCCAAAATAAGTCAAGAGTTGCAGAAAGGAAGAGACAATAGTTGAAGCAACTCCGATAAAAAGGGAAAAGAGAAAAAACAAGACAAGCATTCAATCTTTCTACTTACAGCACTAAATGAGGCTGCAGAACTCAGCACCTCGGGTTCAATGCAAATATCCCCAGTGCACCACTGTGAGCTATGTGTGTCTCTGCAACATAAAACACAGTCACAGATTTCCTGCATCTTTGCTCATCTGAAAGATTTAACTCAAGTTGTAACACCAGCTTTTGCTGGGAAAAAAAAAACCTTTCAGCAGAAAATTACCCAGCAGCCAAACTCCCCTTCTGTGCTGTGAAACTCCTGCAAGGAGAAAAGTGCCGGCAGGGAGCAAGCTGCATGCCGTGAGGTCAAACCATTCACCCTACATCCTTGATTCACCCCTACCGATAAAGATAAAGGACAAGGGGCTTCAACTGCACTCAAACCCTGCGGCTTAAACTTTTCACAACCCAGCTTAAGACACATCTCACCTATCAAGAACCCCGCTCCTTCCCCAGGACCAGGTGATCCATCAGAAGGCTTCAATTCCCCTCTAGAAGACGTCTCATGGCATTGTCCTCAGCTACCCAAGACAGCAACTCTTTCCTGACGGCCACGATCCACAACAAGAGCCACGTTCCTTTGGCACTGGGAAATCAACCTCAGGGGAGAGAAAAATGTTCATTTCTGGTTGCTGTTCCAAGAGCGAAGGACGTGCTCTAGAACAAAATGCTAAATTCACACCTTTAATTTTTCCACAATGATTGAAGTAAAAATGAAAAAGCAGAAAAAAGACGAAGGAGGCAAAGAGGAAAGACAAAGCAGCAGCTTGTCGTGGGGAGGACAGAGAAAGAAAGAGCCACAGAAAAGACACAAACACACAAGAAGTGGTGGGTGCACAGACATAAATGCCAATAAAGACCAGAGAGAGCCCTCATACAGCATCCCGGGGTCCTCCTCTCCATGGACTCTCTGGTTTCCCATGGTTCATGCCAGTCCTCAGCCTCTCGTGTTGCAAGAACACTCTTCTGCTCTTCAGCCTCATTTCCATTTCACATACACCACAGGGACCTCATTTCTCCTCATCACCTCTGCTCTTGCATAGAAACTGCCCAAAAAGCTTCAACAAATACCGGCATAGAAAGGATTGGCCAAAAGCGTGTTGGGACAAGGCTCCTTTCCTCAAGGAAGAGAGCTCCAAATAGAAAGGGAAGTGGAAGGGAATGGAAGGAGCTGCATCGTGTCTAATGTTGGGAAGTTGCTGCTGGTATGCAAGCTTAGGACGCTTTTATTTCTTCCTGTTGAAGTTTGAACGGAATAAGTGATAAAGGGAAATGTGAGCAAAAATCACACTCATCAGGCAGCATGCTTTCCACCAGCATTGGAAAACATGATGCTGCTTCACGTGGAAATGCTCTGAAGCTCTCCGCTACGGATTCGTACAAAAGATTTGGATGTCCTCAGCTTGGCCCTAACACCAACGGGGGCACTGAGGGAATTACACATTTAACAAATGGGCTAAAACCAGTGTTTGCATCAATCTTCTTCCAACCCCCCTTCTCGTACAGTGGGGTCACTGTATTCGGGAACCTGTTAGATGGGGGTCTGGATTTGCATTGACACTCGTAAACTCCTGCTCATTTTTATGAAATTGCCTTCCTGGGTTGGCCTAATACCCCTGAACAAATAAAAGACATTTTTCCTACATTTCTTAGAAATTTAGCTTTACCTGAAGAAGGTATTAAGGCAAAGGCATCTCAGCTGGGAAAACCCATTTCATCCCACCCATCTGAGAGGGAGATGCGTTTAGGTAGTGAAGAACCTGCCTCCTCCTATTCTTCCCAAGAAAAAAATACAGAGCTAGGAAGTCACCCTGCCCTCAAAGCCCTGCTTTGATGAAGTACCTTACTTCCACCTTATCTCCCACCAGATAAACTAGCAGAAAAAACAGAGAGCAAATGAGACAAAAAACAACCACACTACTTTAATAAATTATTCTTTCCTTGAATGACCTACCAGATCTATAGCAAGTTGACTGGGGCAACAAAGATTTATCATTTCCACACCAAGTTGAATGCAGGGGCTAAATTCGATGAGTGCACAAGACCAAGGAGGTAACGCACGCAGGGAGAATCACTTCGACTTAGAGAGGATCCCATCCAGTCATGCTATTTTTATTATTATTATTTTTTTTGTGTGTGTCTGTCTGCTCTCTACGAGTTTCCATACATTAACTTTTCTAAACTTCTGAGGTTTGTGCTTTAGTTAACACGTCCCTAGAGAAGTAACTGCAATGCACGGTGTCTCCACTACAAGTGTTCCTGGTAGAGCTAGCACGTTTTAACTGGAGCTCAGCAGGGCTCTTTCTTTGAAGATCCTAGGAAAGAAAAATACTTACAAATATAAATACAACACATTTCTCTGAAAGGAATAATAAACACAGAGCCTACGCCTAGGACAAACACCAAGAAGCTCAGAAAAGAGGTTATAGAGGCAAAGGTTTCTCATGTAGGTCAGGTCTAGGGCAATGGGACCAAAACTGCAGCTTGGCAAGGGTCTGTGCTTTTTTGTTTCCTTTTTTTTTAGTGTGTACGTTAATAAGCAGCTGCTGAAGATGAACATAATGACCTGTTCTAGGTCCATGGCCAGTGCTGGTGTCTCCTCAGACCTACAGCTTGCCCTGAACGTCCAGCAGAACAGGACAGACAACGCCAATATACCGGCTTGCAGGGAGTCTGGCCAGGGAGATGTGCACTCTTGCTGGTGATGCATGGCTCAGCTTTGCCAAATGACCACGGATCCACACCCCAGAGGAGACGTTTCCACCATTCTCACAGCAGTAGTCAACAAAACCAGCCCCGGCACCCACTCACGCAGTACTAAGGCAAGAAAGAGAGATGTCTAAAGAGGGCATCAAGAGAAGAAGCCACCTCTAGACCCACACACTCCTTCCGACGCTACCACTATTGGCTCTTGGCCAAGCCGTGTCCTCCTTGGAGATCACCGTGCTACTCCACGTGGCCAGGCATATGAGCCACATCAGCCCACCCTGCTCAAGCGTTGTCCAGCTCTGAAGGTCTACGTTGAGACCAGAGAAGCTACGACTGAAACCTTGAGAGATCACACGTGCAACCTTAACAAGAAGCAGAGCATCAGAAGAAACGTTAGGGAAAGCTTCCGTCATGAAGTGTTACTGAGAAGTTTGGATACACCATAAATGAAGAGGAGTAAAGGAAAAGGGGTGAGATGATGCGGAAATGCTGGATAGAGGCTGCCTCCAGCTCACAAATACCAACAAAACTCCACAAAAAAAGCCCCAACCACCCAACTATGTTTTATTACATTATGACCCTACCAGTTTATTATAATTTATGAACAGCAAATAAATAAAAAACCCACTGCCTTCTAATTCTTCAAAGAAGGAAAATAGTAGCTCTTGTTAATTTAGTAGAAGGAAATGTCAAAAGATTCATGAGACCATTACTGGAACAAAAAGGCTATCGCTTCATGGCAGCAACATGATGGCTAAGAGTGATGTGAAAGTGATCTGAAGGTCAGGCTGGCTTGGTAGCCCCTGGGAAATTACTTGGTGGGATTCTCGGTCCTGTTTCACCTGCTCAAATCTCCATAAAATTAATAAAGTAATTCGGAGAGCAATGGAAACTTTCCCCACAGATATCCCCATTGACAGAGATGCACGTGTCCAAACAGAAGAATTAGGGAGCTGTTGATTTTCTGTGATGGCTAACTGCAAAACAGACTTAAAATTGTAAGTAAAATTTTATGAAGAATAAATACAGGTTAGAACTATGCAATGGATTAAGAAGCTGCTTATTCTGGCAGAGTGTGGAATTCTGGCTTTGCTTGGACAGTTTTACAATTAAGAGTTTTCCTCCATTTTTAAACAAAGAGGAGGCAAACATTAAAGGTTTTGCATAATTCTGATGTGTTTCCAAAATGTAGTTGAGGAGCTTTTAAATAAAACAAAGCACTTGGATTTTTTATTTTTTTTTCACTAGAGGTGGATTAGGAGAGAGTTAAAAAGATGATTCATTTTTGATTGAAATAAATCAACGTACTGGAAAATATCAATTCATTTGCAAAATTTCCCTTCCAAATCCCATTGCTTCTTGCTTTCCAAGATGGAAAGTCTAATCATGTTCCCTTCTTCATGCTCCAAAGCAGCAGCAGAACTATGCATAATGGCAGAGCCTGCCTGCATTTTTATCAGGATACCCAAATTCTTGAAAAAAAGGCAATTAAAGTCATTTGGCTGATTTTTATTTTTTTAATGACGATGTGGTGTAAGTATATAAATGAAACCTCGGTGAAAGCCGTTTTTTGTTTGCACTGCTATATCCCCAGGATAGTCTGCAGCACTGTGCTAACACAAACACAGACACAAGCACCAACAGTATGTGAAAATGCAAAGGATTGACTAAAAAACACAGTGAAAAGGATTGATCTTACACTCGCTGCCCAAGCTGTAGGAAATGTAAAGTGAAAACAGCCAATGAAAATGACAAAGAATACAAATATTTTTGAAATGTTATTATTTGAGGATTTCCAGGCTATATAAATTACAAAATAATGTTGTACAGCTCTGAATCAGTCTCACTTTTGGTCTTATTAATGCACTCAGCACTAATTGCCTTACAAAATACCCTTTAAAAGATCTAGGCTATTAATGACAAAATGAAGATGGCTGTTTGATTTTTTATTTATTTTTTTTTCTGATTAAATCTGTGCGATGCAAGGGAGTGGTATCAGAAAAATCAGCCATATGAATAAAAGAGAAACCTTTAAAAACATTAAAACAAGGTGCTTGTCAATTGAAAATACATAAATAACCATATATTTTTCATGTCTGGTAAATTATGGATACTATAAGCCAAATTCTGATATCTAAACGCGTGTACCAGAAGGGCCCCTGAATATTGGATAAAAGGTTAGCGATAAAACTGAATGGGAAGGGCGGATCCCAGCAGATAATAGGTATAATTGATGATTTATCCTTACTGCCACTGTACCGGAGGGCTTCCAGTCATGGGATGAGCCACTAATGGGAACTGTAAGGACAATGACAGTGACCATGTCCGGACTGCGGTGATGCTCCAGTGGAAACGAAGGGTGGGCTGGGAGAAGGGATTGCCCCTCGCTGCATTGGTCTGCGTTGGTCTTGGCACACGCAAGTTTGTAGAGAAGAGGAGTTGGCGGAGGACAGCACGGGGATGAGACCTCTGCAGGAATAGGTAAGCTTCAGGTGTCACTGCCGGATCCCAAGCTTGTTTCGAGGTCAACCGTGTTTGTTCCAGCACAAGGTTGAAGAAGCTCTAGTGCAGAAAATGCTTCTTCCCCATTTCCTTCCTTTTCGTCACCTCCTTTGTTGGGCAGGAAAAATAAATTCAGGTCATCTCAAAGGTACAGAAGACAAATTGCACCTGTTGGGATTAGAATCAGCACCCTTGAGGAGCCCTGCGCTGTCCCGGAGATGTTTTAGCATCACAGCAGAGATTTTATATAGCAGAGGTCCCAGAGGGATGAAGTGAGAGCTGGTATAGTGAGATAGCAGCAGGTACTGAAAGACGGGGTGGATGCAGTGGGAAACAGCGATGGAGCAATGCCACAGCTGGCATCTACCTGCAGGAAAGAAGAGTGCTCTGCGGAGCAGATCTCCACAAAAAAACAAGCTCAGAATAAAAGCAGCGAGCGATGCGCCCTCCCCTTCCGCGACGCTTTGCTCGCTAGCAAAAAAGGAGCAAGGTAACTTATCACAAGTCCTAAAGAGGACTGAAAAAGTGCAATACCCCCTTTGCCATTTCTTGGTAAGCTCTGTCTATATTTTTAAATAAGAAAGCTATATGGATATTTTATGCAGAAAACACAGAGCACCTTCCCAACCTTTACTGAATGGAGGGAGAGATTAACTTGTTCACCCAAGAGTAACGATAACAGAAACTGGCCCATGGAAAGAGCTCTTTTGAAAGAGCATCATAAAAACCTGTACAACCATTCGGTGAGGGTGAAATAACATTGTTACTGCCAACCCTTTTGAGAGTCACCTGGATGTCCCATGTAGACCTGCTCCTCCTCAGTTTATGGGGTCAGCAGAAGTTGTAGCACCGGCCAGAAGTCATATTAATGGCCATAAAATGTCTTGTTCTTAGGAAACTGCTGCTGTAGTTATTCACTTGAAAAGAAAGGTTGTTCGAGGAGGCGTAGCTCAGCTGTCTCTCCCTGGGATTCCCCAAATCCCCGGGTTCTCAGTTCTCTGAGCCAGGGGAAGTTACTTGCAAGCCCTCCTATTGCTCATCGCCTGCGAGATGGTCAGTGTAGGCAAACATTACAAAATTGGTCTTTTTCTTCTCTTTTTTTCCATACATACAGAGGCACGCATTCAGCAACAATCCTTCCTCATCTTCAGCAGCAGAGCTGAGCACAACTTTACTGCTACCTGGCCATTTGAACAAATAAATGAGCAAACAAAAATGACAACAAAAAAAATCCCACTTTGCTATTTCAAAGACAATTTCAGGCATAATCTCATGGGCCTGTTGATCTATAAGGCATCCTCCAAATTATGCAGAACACCCCAGCCCATCACAGTGCTAAATAACAAATAAATAAAAGACAAGAATTTCATTAGGAGTTTATGTTAAGCTACAGAAGAAATATAGTTACTCCATGTGTAATGGGATTTGGACAATGAACTTTACAGTTCTGCTCTCACACAAAAAAAAATAAAAAGAAAGAAAAGGATTGCATGGGTGTTGTTTATTAGAGAATATTATATATATATGTAAAAATATATATAAATATCATATATATATTATAAATGTATATTATGTATATATTTTATATAGTCTTGCTTTTACGTGTATATATATATATATATATATATAAAAGCAAGACTATCCATTCCCTACGGCAGGGGTAACACCGCAGCTCTCAGCCTTAACCTCGGGCCCGTCTGTGCATTCAGATGTGAGACAAAAATTGGCCTTTTGCTGTTTAATTCAGCAGAACTTTGCTCTCTTCCTCAGCATGACTCACTAAAGATCTGCAGACCAGATTTTGATCTTCGTCTTCATCCAGAAGACTCTATTATGTGCTCGAACGCGGAATTTCTCCCATTCTTCCAAAATACAACTGAGACATGGGTGGATGTTTCTGCCTGCAACATAAAAATCCATGGCACTGAGATACTGATGAATAAGAGGCAGTGGAAATGGCAGGAATATGATGAAGAAAAGGCTGAATGCGATTTTTTAGACCACTGGTTTATTAGCTAAAGGGCTCTGGTTTAGATCAGCAGTTACAAAAGCCAAACCCAGTAAGCCGGTTTCGCCTACAAGGTTTTTTTCCTCTCTCCCTTTTCCACAGTTGAAGGAGCCCGTTGAAAGCTTTCAAATAGAAGCATTTTGATATTTTGGCTCAAAATACCGAGTCTGGTCAAAATTGTCCAACACTTTAAGGCCCAAAAGAACAACTAAACTGGAAAAAAAAAGAGTTTACATTGCCCAAAATATTTCAATCAGTGCAACTCATCTTTCTTCTTCAAATTTTTTAAGACAAATTCTAAACATATTTATCAGCCACAGGGCAGAAAAACTTAAAAAGTAAATAAAAAATCAATTATTTACAGCCCCCCTGCTGATCAGCAGTACCACTGCTCGTGCTGAGAGACACGCACATACCAGATATAGGGAAGTGGTGGAAAACAAAAACCCATCTTAAAAGGTTTTGGGTTCCAAGGGCAAAACTCCTGGAGATACGCAGCTTCCATGGGAGGTAATCCTTTAGTCCCTTTGAAAATCTCAAGGAACCCAAACCAGACATTTGTTTTAGGGCTGTAGCAGCCTTTTTGTTTGTGCTACTAACCCAAGAAATACCGCTTTGATCTCTGCCATGTCCCTCCTCATCCTGCGGCCTCTCTCCAAACGCCTTTGCAAAGCGCTACGATCGCTGCTGATGCTCCTCCTGGGACACGTTGCTGCAACGGAGCCCACAGAAACCCTTCCCCATGCACACTCTCCACCAAATGCATTTAAAAGGATTAACATTGTTTTTTTGTTTTGTTTTTTGGTTTGGTTTGGTTTGGTTTTTTTGCACATGTACAACCATTGCCTCTTTTGCACGCCGTTGCCCCAGTAAATCTGAATGCCTGAGCAGCGTGCCGCCAGCAGTGGCTCTCTGGATTTCCATCGCCGTCAGCACTACAGTAACAAAATGGGTTGTTTGAGGCAAGGAAACGGGACTGCTGCCAAATCCACGCTCCTCCTGGTTCCCTCGCGTCGCTGGTGCCTCAGCTGGCACTACCTGGCTGGGGAGAAACAGCCGGGGCAGTGCCCAGGGCGGCCAAGCAACGGTCATCCATGCATGAGCCAAGAGGGGACGCCTGATGGGGACCAACTGGATGGCCTTTGCCTTCCTTTCCTCTCCTTTTCCTTCCTCCTCCTCTCCTTCACTCCCCCAGCATTGCAGTGAACACTTTTCTTCCACCCACCGCTCGTAAATTCAGCAGCAGCTTGTGCCATGCGATCTCACAGAGCAGCTCGGGGGACCGAGGGGACTGAAATCCCCTCTTCCCCATTCCTCGGGAAGGCTGAAAGCCAAAGGCTCCTCGGGAAGGGCAGCCTGAAAGCTGAGGGCCTCCAAAACTCCCTCCATCCCTGCCACCAGCCTGGTGCATCCCCTGTGCCCATGGGGAGCCGCAGCAAATTTCAGCCCATCCTGATGCCGGGCAACCTGCTCCAGGTGCTTGAACAGGGGCAACCAGTGGCATCCAGGCAGGGCAAATTTCCATCCAACAGCTTCTTCTCGCTGGCAGCCCCACCACAAGACAGACCTGAAAGTGGTGAGCATGGAGGTGTTGGGAAAGGGGCTGCATCCCAAACCAAATTCTTCATTGCTGGTCAGCATCAGATGAATAAAGACCTGTACAGGAGAACGTGGGCGACCACACGGTGCGTGGAAAAGTCCCAGGAGCCAATTCTCCCCCAAAACACAAAATACCTCCTGAATATATAATACACTGAATATAAAATACCCTTCAGAACTGGGATCAGCCCCTAACCATTCATTCAGTTCCAACGAGCTCAGGCTCGGATGTTCATAACCTGGTAACTTCACCCAAAACAGGTGGGAATCACAGCGCGGCAGTCCTGCCCTGCTCCTCACAGTGTGCTAAACCTGCACTGGAGATGGTTTCGCATCCCCCCAGAGACGCGGGGAGGTCAATCAGCACTCCTCTTCCAGTTCATCGTAACCAGCAGCCCAAGCTGTTAACATCAGTTAGTTTAAGTGAATTGATTTTATCTGAAATTCCTGCCGCCGCCTTCATGCACGCTCACACATCTTTGCAGTTTCTATAATTAGAGCACACCAAGAGAGGAGCAATTTGTAAGGAGAATGACATCTCTAAAACGCGTCTTTCTCAGAAAGGTGTTGTGTGCATGTCTGCAGGGAGAAGCCTGCACATTCAGGAGGAAAGCCTCTGTAATGATGCCACTAGGCATTAACTACAAACCTAATTGGTTTTACCATACTGCTTAACAGAGAAGAAGAAAAAATACACTTACACGCACACATGCACACATCCCTCTGCCACCCGTACTCAACCAAAGACAAGATACATATTAAAAAATATAAATATAAACATATATTGGCCAACATGCTAAGCCTAGTCCCTTTAGATGCTGCGGATCTTTTTACAGCACAAAACGAGAGGACCTATGGGAATGAGCCTGGAGTACACTCATGTAGCTCAAGATTTGCACGTGGTGCTCTGGAGCAAGAGCATTTTAGCTTAGAAAAATCCCAGAGCTCTCTTGCTCCCAGCCACTTAAGCAAAGCAAACAGCGTTTGTTGGGGAGCTGCATCCAGCAAAATACTCCCAAGCACATCCAACACAGGCTGCCCAGAGAGGTTGTGGAGTCTCCTCCTTGGAGAGCTTCAAAAGCCACCAGGACGTGGTCCTGGGCACCCTGCTGGAGGTGGCCCTGCTTGAACAGGGGCTGGACCAGATGGCCCCAGAGGTCCCTTCCCACCCCAACCAGTCTGGGGTTGTCTGTAGTTTCCCAGATATCCGCCTTTTCTTCATCTCATGTAATGTTGTTGGGAAAATGGAGGCAATAAGAGTGAGCTGAGATGGGGGCCGTGGTGTTCGTCGGGGCGCTGCATGGCAGCAGCTGCAATTGCAGAATCGGTGTTCAAAAAAAGGCCAGAATTGGGAACACCCATTTGTGAGGGCTGCAGAATCGTCCTCCCTTACCGACCTACCCCAAACTCTTGCAGTAGACTGACAGAGAGCAGAAACCCAACATGGTTATACACATGGGCCCCTGGGACACCACAGATTGGATTTGGGGTTACGTTTGCGAGCAGAGAGAGCCCCAAACCTCCCCAAACTGTGGGCCACGCTATGTGTAAGCTGTGGTTAAGAACGGGGCAACGGACCCAGTCCTGGTCCTGCATGGGTGACCCACAGTGTGAATCCCATCCCTACTGAAGTGTTTCCACGGAGCTCCAGAAATCCATGGGATTGCTGGCGAGACTTACCAACTACACAGAAATTCACGGTGTAATCTCAGCCAAGTCACTGACCAGCTCCTGGGCTCCAAAGCTGAACAGTTCCCAGGGTTAAAAATGGGATGGGGCAGCAGCATCCATCCTGCAGGTAAATCCAGGCGACCTCTGGATGCAAGGAGCTGAATGTATGCTGAATAACGCTGCAGCGAGTTCTTAGTACACAGGTGATCCAAAAAGACTGACAAAATGAGCTCATGATCCCTTCCAGCTTTAAAATCCATAAATGTGAGAGCTGAAATAAATACCAAAAAATACAGCGTTGCTTACCGTTAATGCCAAGCCTAGACATGTTTCCACCCAATATCGCAAAAGGGCTAAATAACAGAATTTCCAAACTTCCAGTAAACTTTTGCACCTATAAACTGGCTCAGTAGGCAGAAAACAACACTTTAAAAAGGAGCTTGTTTTCAGCAGGAACGCGTCATTAAAAGCACACTCTTTCTAAATGAGCTGGGGTTATGTCTGGGGATTTCCATGCCATTGTCTTAAAATGTATTTAAAAAAAAAAAATGAGCTTCGCAGAAAAGGAAAGTTAAAATTCTTGTGCAAAGTTGGAGGCTTACCTTTCCTAAACGGGCTTTGGTTTGTTTTAAAAATAAAGCTTAGGCATGCACTGCCATCTGAATATCCTGCCCACGTAAACTGATGTAAGCCCGTTAATTCAACGTGAGCTCTGTTGCAGTCGGTCTGTCCTCAGCCAGGAATCAGCCTCTTAATGCTCCAGCTCAGTGGCCATAAGCAAGATTCATCTAACTGCTACGGGTTACGTTGCACATTCAGATTAAAGCACCAATATTTGGTGTTGCACTATAAGCCACGGCGTATGGAAAGGCACAATCCTGTCTTTTTAAACACTGAGCTCTTGCTGCTCTATTACTAAGGATATTTTGCCCAGCAATGATGAAATTCTGCCCCAAACCTTGTGAGTTTTACATACTTCCCCATCACACACTAAAGGGATCACTAAAAATCCCTCTGCCCACTGGGAGGAGGTTCCCAGAGCCGGTGTCCAGCAGCAGCCCATAGCATCACAGCAGTGGGGGACCAAATTATCCCAGTACTCCTCAAATTGAGCCCTCGGGACACAGCAGCTGTGTTTAAGATGCTCCAGAAGCCCCCAGGGGATGCTCCTGCATTGGTTCCTGCTTGCACACCCCAGCTTTGATTTTTACAGCTACGAGAAAAATCCCCTTTTCTTGCTTTGATACGAAAGCTCCGGAGGCTGACAGTGGGGCTGGCACATGGGGGCAGACAGTTCCCAAAAACACCAGCGCTTCTGTTCTGAGCAGTGCGGAACTCAAACAGTGGCCAAAGCAACAATCACCCGCAGTCAGCATGATTATATGCTGCTGAGACACCGCCTGCAAAACGCCTTATTAAAAAAAAAAGCATTGCTGAAGAAGAAAATTGTTTGATGCAAGCATGAAGGAGGCACAATCCTACATTCCTTGGGTGCATTTTGGTTTTGTTAAAAAACAAACCCCAGCGAGCTCCAAGACTCACAGGAGACGGAAGAGCTCTCCAACTGCTGGTTGCCCACGTTGCTTATCATCTGTCTGATGAATTTTCTGGAGGAAACCAGCCCAGCTGGGATGGGATGGAAGAAACCTGAGCTGTAGGGCACAGAAGTGTCTGCACCATGGCGGTGAGCAGAAATACTGGAAGGGAAGGGTCTGGGAGTTCTTCATGCAACGTGCCTCCAGCTGGACACGGCCATCCTTGCCCATACCACGGGGGATCAGGAGCTGCCCCCATCCCTCTGCCTCCCGGAGCTGGCGACATCCCGTTGAGATACATTCACCTACCAAAGCAGCCTGCAAGCCCAGAGAGGGCCGAGACACATCGGGAGGCAGAAGCCAACTCAAATAAATGGCGAATTGCCATTTAACTCCCGTGTGTGAAATTTGGCAAGAGTTGCATTGTGTTAAGTCAATAAAGCAACCTGGACTCGAGCTCGATTTGGCAACAGGACAGAGGGATCGATCTGAGAGCAGGCTCCCGGGCGTGTAAGAGGGGCTTTGGGGTGGGGGCAGAAGAAAAGCCACCACCCTTCTGCCACGTCCTGGTGGAAATGGTCTTCTGAGGGCTAAACGAGTGTCCAGTGAAGATCTCACTCCCGGTTTTGCTAGACCAGGCAGCATTGTTCACAGACAAACCCATCCTCTCTGTTCTCCCCCCCAGTTCAGGAATACAGAGAAATTCAAGCCACTGATGATGTGCTGCTTATCCCCACGGCTCAATTACGCTCTACAGCGGCGAGCAGCCACCTCGCCGGGAAGGTGACGCCGTGCCGAGCGCGTCTGCCCGTTATGAATACAATTTAGGAGGCAGGCCCGGAGAAAAGATTTGCTGTCAGGCGGTCGCCTCCAGAGAGCTAATTAAAGCTGCAGGAGAGAGCTGACAATTTCCCTCTGCTGGCTGCCTCACGGCTTGTCACTCCAGCCTGGCCACCGAGCACCCTGTGCATTGCCAGGAGGTGCCACGCATGAGGACACCCAAGGGACCCACCCCGACAGCGGGCAACAGGGACGGCCAGGGTAGGAACAACCATTTTAGATGTTTGTAGCCCAAATCAGTATTAATAAGCGTATTTTCTGGCATCTGGCATGGATAGGTATAAAATAATCCAATTTGATTACAGGTGTGGTTCACCGTCTTTGAGACACGTGGAACCCTTGGGGAATTTTGGCGAGCTTCCTTTGGGATGGACAAATCCCCCCTCCACTGCAATACAGAGCAGGTCCTGGGTGGAAACCAGGTGAAAGCACAGAGTTTGAGATCAGCAGAACAGCTAGGCAGCAATGCAACCAAAATAGAGACGGGCGTAATTTCATAGCGCGCTATTACATTATATGCAGTTGCTCTAGTGACTTGTAGGCCATCTGCCCGATCCAACAGTGAAATCTATGAAAAGCAGAACAGAAAACCACGTCAAATTGGTTTTGGTCAGAATACAACCAGGCACTGTGCAGCCTCCCAGGCACCATGCTCTGACGAATCTCAAACTCCCTGGAGGCTTTGCCACTGGTTTCAGAGGATTTAACATACATAGGGCATAGGCTCTTGCATTCAACAGTGGGATGCACTATGACAATATTTACCCATATAGACAGAAACGTTGCCTCTATATAGTAAAGACAGGAACAATCATGTTCATCTCCCACTGCTCAAAAAAAAAAAATCTAAGTAAAAAATTACACACTATTTTAGGAATTTCAAAGCCAAGAAAGTAAATTAAAGAAAACACCTGAAGTCTTCTGTTTGCTTGTTAGCATTAGAGTATTAGTAGTAATTCGTCATCATACAGTAGTTATATGCATGTCATGTGGCTATGTATACACCCAGATACACGTAAAACATGTTTTACTGCATATTACTTTTTCATTGCAAATATTTTCCTGAGATGTCCTAGCGCAAGAGCACATTAAAAGCACCTGCTATTAAATCTTTGCTAAAACCTCCAAATTTCTCATGAAAATCCAAAGTATGCTGTTAATGAAATTGTTGAGTTTTTAATGTACGTGTCATTTTGATGAATGTAGAACATCATTTCCATAATGTCTTACATGTTTCACGCACTTCTGGGTATTGCACCATCTTCTTGATATCCAAGGAAAACAGATTATTAGCGCAAGCAGGAAGGAAAACAGAATCATGGAGTGATGTACGGTTACTGAGAATTTGTTTCAAGGTAAGAGTCATAGCGCAAAACTTCCCAAGCTCTTGCTCTGTTCTCCAACCACTAGATTAATACTTTCCGATCTTCGCAATAATTTAATTAAAATGATCAGCCGATGAGAAGTAATACTGCACCACTGAATCTAATTAAACTTCAAGTTTATCCTCTAGAAATCAAGAAATATATATATTTCTTCAAGAAAAGACAGCTATTTATTTTACTCTGACAGAGGAAAGGATAGAAGGAAAAAAAAGCAATCAGTTTTGTTGATAACATCTCTCTCTTCTGCCTCCCCACCCTCCCTCCCAAATGACAACGGTTGCCTGGCTAAATAATAAAATAATAAGCATTTTGCAAAGCTAATCTTCCTGCTCTGAGCTGTCTGAACCATTTTGTCCCTTCCCACCCATGCCATTGTGTACAAAAATAATAGAGCCTTTTTAAAAATGACAACAAAAACCAAACGGGGGTGGGGGGGGCAGAACTTTACCATGTTGAAACCTGCCAGAGAAGGAGAGAAAAATTTAGACCTTCTTATCTCTATTTGGCAATTATACCTTTTGTAAAAGGTTCCCCCTCCATCCTTACCCCACAGAAGTGTTAACTCTCTTAGCTTGATTGGAGCTTCGTGCAAAATTAAAGTGGGGATGTTGAGAGGCAGGTGACCTACACAAAGCAGCAACAAAAGGATGTGTAGATCCACTTTCTGCTGCTCCAATGTCTGCTGCCAAAACCAGAACCACGGCCAAAGTCCTGGTGTCATCCAGCATTTCTTCATTGTAGAAGAGGCATGTAAAACCAGCCGTGTTTGCAGACAAGACCACCATCCCTCCGCCTGGCTTTCTTGAAAAAGCCCAAGAATACCTCGTGAAGAAGTTTTACTGCAGTCAGCGCAGCCTTTTGAACACTGCCACCGTTAACTAGTGCAAAAATGTGAACTATTAAACATTTAGCTGGATATGTACGACTTCTGAACTGGGCTTGCTCAATTAACATTTTACTGCAGCAGCCTCCAGGGCATACTGTCTTGCTAATTATTTCCTCTCCAACCCCTTGTGGGGAACAGGCTGTTTTTCCTCTGCCTTTTCTCGTGGTCAAAGAGCAAGTGGATGGGCAGTAAGAGCTGTACAAAAAGCTTTTCTTGGCTGACTCACACCTTCCCTAGCAGCTTATTTGCCTCCTGATGCTGTGTCCCCTTGCAGGCAGCACTGCACCCAACCTCCTGCCTCGAGCAGGAGGCCACCACACCAGTGGAGCTCTCAGCACATTGGGTTGCCTCTTAAGGACGAGTGGCCAGGATCTGGCTGAGCTTGACCTACAAAATAAGAACAGGCACGTTGGGGCAAATCAAAGGGCCACAGCAGTGATGAACAGCAGATGCATAGGAAATGTAGAAAGGTGGGAAACACGTGTGCTGCTGCACAAGCATTGACGACTTGTATCTTGGGGACTTCTTGAGCAAGAAGTGCTTTCTATGGCTTACTCCACCGTGACTCGGCCTCCCCTCTAAGCCATGTACACAAGGACACAACTAGTTCTTTAAGGCTATTCTCCTTCTCTTTGCTCTGAACATAGCACCTTCTCCTTTCACATGACATGTGGAGACCAAACGTGACTCTTGCTCTTCACACCCAGGGCATGAGCTCAGTATCAGAATAAACCACAAAGATGCTATCCAAAACCAGTCTGTGCAGGGGACTGCTTTGACAGTGAAGTATCATTGCAGCAAACCCTGTAGAATCACAGAATATCTGAGTTGGAAGGGACCCACAAGGATCATCGAGTCCAACTCCTGGGTCCCCAAAGAAAAAAATGTCAGATCACGTCTGAGAGAGTTTTCCATACACTTCTTCAACTCCGTCAGGCTTGGTGCTGTGACCACTTCCCTGGGGAGATTGTTCTGTTGCCCGACCACCCTTTCGGTGAAGAACCTTTTCCTGATATCCAGTCTGAAAAAAAAATACAGTTCCTGCTGCCTGCTGGGCATGGGCTGGGCCGTGTCATGGGAAGGCCGCAGTGAGCAGGCCGGGTCAGGCCGCAGTGAGCAGGCCCGGCTCCAAGTCCTTCACAGAAACACTTCAGGAAGTAAAAAAGTGAAGGAAAGAAAGAAGGGAAGAAAAATGTTTGGAACTTGAAAGGCTTCTCCTAGTTTTTGAGAGGCTTCTACTTCCTCTGCTATGCCGCTCTGCTCCTCTGCACGCGCTTGTTGGGTGAGCCATACAACCACCCGAAGGAAGATGGCTCAACATCTCTCTGAGCCAGCAGGTCAACAGTGCCAACCCTAACTGCAAAACCTACGCCGTTAACAGACTCGATGGACAAAGACATTCTCCAGGTCACTTCCCAAGGAGGGAGACAGCACAGAAATCACAGCCATTACGGATAACAGAGCATCCTGAGTGGGAAGGGATCCGAAAGGATCCATCGAGTCCAAACCCTGGCTCCACACAGGACCACCCAAAACCAGACCCTGTGTCTGAGAGCGTTGTCCAAACACTCCTTGAACTCCATCAGCATCAGAGCCGTGACCATGTCCCTTGGGGAACCTGCCTCAGTGCCTGACCAGCTCTGGGTACAGAACTTTTCCCTAACACCCAGCCCGACCCTCCTTTATTGCAGCTTCATGCCCCTCGACAAACCTACTCTCATCGCCTACCCTTG